>NC_084596.1:12681388-12983888 GCF_033807715.1 Cololabis saira | reverse complement strand
GCATCCAAAGGCAAAGCCTTGGCAGTATCTGTTTTGGAGGTGGGACTTTATTTTAACCCTTTGTGCATCTTAATGTCCCTGGCTTTGTCCCTACCAATAATTTACCAAAATTATTGGTAAATACAAAGAATATTTGTAGGTTACACATTTAAGTGGGTTGATGGTTTTTATAAAGTGTGATACGCAAACCTGGATCAAGAAGATGTGTTTGAGTTTTTGACTACCTTTTGTATCCTTGGGAATATACATATGTAAAGCTTATATTTAGAGGCTGTTGGGAGAAGGATTTGTCAAATTGGAGCTCAATACCACATTTACGAATGCACTGCTCAACACAAGAAGATCCTTTCATAATGTTCTTAATGTCACATCAAGGGCAATAAGCAAAGTATAGGGTTGTTAAATGAAAGACAATCCACTTCTAATGGTGACTACATGTTAATTCATCTGGATTAATGGTCCTCAACTAATGTAAGTGCAAAATTAACAGCCTCTCATTCTCACAGAGACACAAAAGAGTACAATGGCTGATGTAAAATCTTAATTGTTGCTAGATATTCCCACAATAACAAGGAAAAGCTTTTCACTGCCTTTTTTTTAAAGGAGCCATGGCTTGGTATGTTTTTGAAACCTGAAAGAGAAATCTATGAAAAAGTGAGACAAGAATAAAAAACTACATAGAGGCTTTGAATAAAATTCTTAAAATTCTGCGTTCAAATTTATGATCAGGTGCCAACAGTGCAGGACACAGAGAGCCTTTTATGAAGCAGAGCAATCTGTCACATTCTGATGGTGAAATGAGCAGATGATCATATGTCTGAGATCGTATTAACAGCAAACATTTTCTCTTCCTTTGGATCAAGTCAGTTGAGATTATAAACTGGGATCATTTTTTTTTCTGTGGTCTGATCTTTTCATACAGAAAATAGGTTAAACACAACTTCATCACTGCAAACTATATGAGAACATTAATGTCCCTTACTGGTTGGATACCTCTGGGGAAGGTAACGTAACTACTTTATTAAGCTAGTTTGTTTTATTAAACCATCTGGAAAGTAATCTTTAGAAACTGGCTGGAAAAGGGCAGGCTTTTGAAATAAAATAAAATCCTTGGCATGTGAACATATAAAGCAACCGTACAAATAACCCTATTCACCAAAGCAAAAAGGAAATCCTTGTTAAGATGCTATATTTTCCTTTGATAATTCATACAGACCAAACAGAGGCATGTCAGCGCTGCATCAGTGCTTCCTTATGAAAAGCAAGCCGGCATTACAGTATCAGCTGAGTGACAAAAGCATCATTGGTATGATTGTGTTCATATAACTACCTCCTTCGCTAGCTTTGAGGCATCAGCTTTGTTCCCCGCATTCATCCTCTGTACTTACAAACAAGACACCAATGCACAATAAACATGCTGTAGTCCTCCCTTGAATAATCTGTGTGAAGGGACTACTTCACACAATGAGATGCACTAAGCAGAACCACATGGCACCAGTCAGTGAACAGAACCAAGAAGCAAGGTCACACACAAACAAACAACCAGACACCCTCACATTCACTCCTGTGAGAAATTTAGAATCACATTATCATTGACATTTTCCGGTTCGGTTCAAATCAACACAATTCTATAGTATATACTGTAATTATCTTTACATGTTATGGCCTAATACAGTTATTGTTGGCAAAATGATTTCATTTTTGTATGTAGTTGAGTCGACTGATATTTATGGACATGAAAGAAAGGATGGGATGTTTTACCTAAGTACCAATGGACTTGAGCCATTTCACATGTAGTATAAGAGCTTTATATACCAATCATGGCCCCTTTCCTCTGTTGTCCAATAAGCATAGGCATTAATGACTAGTTCCATCTATGGTCATGTTACGATCTTCCGTCAGCTTTAATGATGGGATTCTAACTGAAGGGCAGTTATAAGCCTGGATACAACTAGAAGCATGCCATATTGCTGGAAGAATGTGACCTTGAAAAGCTTTCATAAACTTCACCAGAATTCAATATGTTAATGTGGATTAATTCATTTCTGTCTGAAATGCCAATTAAATTAGGAATTAAGTTTATTTCTTGCCTCGGCTGATTATCATTGAATTCTTGATCCTCTGATTGGACTCACCAGCTCTCCCATAACAAAAATAAATTAGCATCATCTAGTTCACTGGCAAATAATGAAGGGTTATCCAGCAAGGCTGTTAATTATGTCTACAGCAACAACGGGATCAGCCTGATGAGGGCTTCAGCTGTGTTTAGATAATGGCCATTGGCTTTTGACAGTGGAAAATGAAAGCTCAGTTATATCAGATATAAACATTCTGTCTGACACTCAGCATTTACAGCACAACCCTGTGTGTTCCTTTGCTTATGTAAAGCACTTTGATTTGTTTTTGTTTGTAACATGTCTCGCCTACATTCATGTGTGTGATGCATCGTTATTTTTGGCTGACTGATGGAATACATACAATAACAGATTTGTGCACAAGACAACTTTGCAAATTTAACATGATAAGCCTGAGCAGTCATTATCAACCATGAATAATATATACCAGTTCGTCGTCCTCTGCAGCTGTATTGATCTGTTCTGAGAGATTTCCTTGATCGCCACATCGCAAGCTCCTGGCTTTCAGTCACTCATGTAAAGATATGAGCTATATTGAAGTTACTATCATCAAGTGCACTTTGCAAAGTGGAGCATATTTTCCTTTCAAGTCATTTTCTTCATTAATAGATGTTTAAACTATTTTGGTGAATGCAGGTCATGTACATACTACAGAGTCTGTTACTGAGAGGTCTCTAGATGAATTTAGCTGGAAACTGTCAGAGAGAACAGGTTTTCTCAAATTTCAGCCACATTTCCAAGAGAAGCCTTATGTCTTGTAGGCAGACTGGAGAAAGAGTGAGCAAAATGAATAATTGATTACTAAAGATAGATAGATTCCCCTCAGTAGGAAGCTGGTGTGTTGTTTTACCTGGAATGGGGGGTCCACTGTGTTACACCACTAGAAGCCTTTTTGCCACCTTTAGCTTTCCATCCTCAAGTGTATTGTTTCCTTTTTTTGGCTTTGTTCCATTTTGAGCTTTATAAGCCTCCACAAAGGCTGCAACTATTACATTACGGGTTCATTATCTACAAATAAGTTATCAAGACATCCATGCATCCCGGTGGGAATACCCAAAATCAATTGCATTCTGGAGTACAATAAAATGCTAAAACCAGCATGATTATGGTATTAAAGTCATTAGAGAAGAGTCATCAAGTTGCAAAACTTCCCATATTTGGCATGCTGCACCTCTTCCACCTCCTTGTTAAACCTGCACCGTTGCGCACAGTAATTTAAACAATGGGATGACAGTTTAGCATCATGATGTTCTCTTCAGGTTATGTTCAGACAGCAAGTTGACTGGATGAGGTTTAAAATGCATTCCTTTTACAATCGACCATCATTTCTTTTGCTTGCCAAGCCAACATGTTTGTCACTACGTGCTTGTGTTCAGAGCTGTAGGCTGTTGATCTTGCTCAGTCACTCATTTTCTTTTTTGTCATTAGTTTTTGTCTTAGTTGCCTCTCCCATGACGTCCACTTTTGCTCTGTGAGCTAGTTTCATCATTGTTACTCTGTAATGCAGTAAAGCAATGTTCAATCCATGGAACACAACCATACACTTTTAGGGTCAAGGGGATCTGCTTCAGGTCTCCAAAGGGATCGCAGGGGCACATATAGACAAACAAATCACACAGGCTCACACTCACTCCTATGGACAATTTAGACTCACCAATTAAGCTAACTTGCATGTTTTTGGACTGTGGGAGAAAGACGGATTGCCAGGAACCTTTTTGTTGTGAGTGAACAGCAACGAAGCCACCTCCTTCACCATCTCACCTGGCTCAAATGAATGGGTCACCTACAGACTTGTGCGGACACTGATGATGATCTGTTGAGCTGAATCAGGTGTGTTAGAGCAGGGAAACATCTAAAACATGCAGGGGGGTGGGTTCTGAAGAACGCCGTCATAAAGTGATAACATAGTTGTCATATGAGACAACCTGGAATGAAGTCAAATCTTACTTGGCTGGCTTTTGCTTATAGCTAGGAGCTGTAGCGGAGCCAGAGGGGGGGCAAGGGGGTGGGCCAACGCTGATTGGCTGTAAAGCCTGATTTATGGTTCCGCGTTAAATCGATGCAGAGCCTACGCCGTAGGGCACGGCGAAGCCTACGGCGTAGGGTACGCAGCGACGCGCAACGTACGTGCCCATCGCCGCGTATCCTACGCCGTAGGCGCTGCGTTGGTGTAACGCGGAACCATAAATCAGCCTTAACAGTTACAGCCAATTTGCCGACTCGGTAGGTTTGCCGCCATGAAGCAGATGACCGCTAAACTTTAAAAGAGGACTAAGCATGTACAAAGTTTTATGGAAGAGTCAACTGCCATTGGTGAGTCAGTGTAACTTTCATAAATAATTTCTTTATCAGAATGGTGTGGTAGCCTTGACCACCTGCCTATTTGAATGAGCTTTGTGTTGTCAAATAGACCGCTGCGTGTATTCTCTGTTATAGAGCTCAGAAATGATGTTATAGACCGCTGTGTCTATATCTATCTAAATAGATTGTGTAATTTTAGACCAGTTATGTTTTTTTTTGTATTTAAGCTGTATCAAAGATGGAACTGAGTCAGTCCGTGACTATCTGAGTTTTCAGCTCCATGTGATTGACAGCTGTCAGGCCGATGTGTGTGTGTTCTTCTTAACAAGTTTGTGACTTTACTCTGCTTTCTGCAACATAGGCCTATAGGCTTGGCTCGATAAAAGTGAGAATAAATGTTGTTTGATGGGTAGGATGAGGTGTTGTCGAATGTTTGAAAATGAAAGTCATGAAAATGACTATCATAAGGGCCCATCGAGAATGCTCCGCCCCCTCTGTACTGAGACCCACGCTCCGCCACTGGCTGGGAGGGTTAACCACGAGTGGTAAACATGACTATACCTTCAAATGAAATAGAAACTCATATTTTATAATGAAAAGAAAGACACTTTGTATGTTGTTGCTATCACAACCACTAGAGGCCACACATCCTTTTAACCTTCTCATACACCGTTCAACAGCATACTGATGGGGTCATTTTGTAGAACATGGTGGCATCTTTTAAATTCAGATGTACATCAGTTTACAAAGGATGGTGTTCAAAATTATGCTGCACATTATGCACCATAATGGACCATGAGTCTTTTTTTCCCCTATATTACATGTCATGAATGCAATATTTCTTTAAAGCTTCAAGGGAATTTATTTATATTTGCCATAAATGTTTACTTTGATTCTTAGATGAACTGAAAGATCGAGAGTCACGCTCGTTGCGACCTCATCTCCATCCCATTGTTGGAAAGGCCTCAAGGAAATATCTCAATTAGATTCAAGTATCAACCAAGTCAGATGTAAAGATCATGGCATGCTGTTAATTTTCAGATTTCACATGTCAGGAATGATTAAACTGAACACAAATATTCACTTTAACTAGATTGGAAAATTTTATTTTTGCTACATTTATTTGATAGTTTGTTGCAAATGTGCTTCATATTACTGCTGAACATGAATAAATGTGGTTTATATAGAAAAAAGCAATTTTCTAACTTTAATTAATAAAGTGCTGCGCATTGTCATCAGTTTCAGGCAGAGTTGTAAGTGAAAAGGAAGTGGTGCATGGCAAGATGCCAAATACACCCATCTGAATGGCAAAGCTGTATATTTTCATTTTCTGTTCAAAACAGCCCCTTAATTTGATGCTTTAATGGTAAAATGTTGGGTTAGCAGAAACGCAGCGGTAGTAAGAGGTTGCATTTGATAACAGGTTGACAACTACTCAGTGAAGTTGGTAACGACAGTAATTCTTCAGGTGAACAACTTTATTTTGTATTGACTACAATGTGCTCACAGTTTAGAGCCGCACAGTGGTCGCATAACTCCTGTAAACAGAACAATGTTTTCCCCTGACCTCTCGTCTTCTCCCTTAAGTGGGAGGTAAATGAAGCGTACGATGACATTGAGAGAAAGTGTGAACATTTAAGTGGCACCAGACACTTTCAGTGATACGACACAGAGAAAATTTAGCATTTCTAACACAGCATGTGCCACAGCTGTTTCAGAGTAGACAACTGAACAGAGGTCAGAAAAAGGTGAAAGGATGAGAAAGACTGTGTGCAAGGGGGAGAGGGGCAGTCATTTTACACTTTTCTAACCACTGTGAATAATGGATGAAAGGGAACAGTGTTAGCAAAAAAAAACGTGTTTGGAGCCCGGTGCAGCTTCACTCCCAGCATGATGTTCAATCACTTTAGCTGAGAGATAGATAGAAAGAGAGAGCGATAGTTTCTTTTGCTTTTAATTTTTTTTTTATGTCTTGGAAAACAGAAGAAGGCTTTTGGTCAGCAAAACCACTTATTATCCATTTATCTTCTTGAGCATTGTCAGATTTCTTTCTTTATTGCACCAGACTTGGTTACCAAATCACTGACAGCAAGAAAGTCACAGTTGTACAGAAACTGCTGAGCTTTGTAATCTCTCTGGTTTCTCCCTT
This sequence comes from Cololabis saira, assembly GCF_033807715.1. Classification (NCBI taxonomy): domain Eukaryota; kingdom Metazoa; phylum Chordata; class Actinopteri; order Beloniformes; family Belonidae; genus Cololabis; species Cololabis saira. The sequence goes on along the minus strand of NC_084596.1, from coordinate 12,977,303 downwards.
TTGAACTTAAGCACTGGTATGAAATTTAACCACCCCTAAAAGATTAATTACCTTGTGAGAGAGCCTTTTTATGAGCACAGTTTATCACTGGCGAGAGGTCCAACCTTGATTCTTTTATCCCACTCTGAGGCATTATTGGTAAAGTGAGACTATTGATCATATTCTTCACCATTCGCTCTATCATAGCCAATCCAAGAACACATCCAAGAACCCAGAAACTGGAGGTATTCATCAGTTATCTCAACCAACAGAATACAAGCGCTCTGTGTGATTTTGTCCGATTCAAATGGTGGGTTATGGATAACCCTTCTCCTTCCTTTAGTTTGCTTATAATGCATTTATATCATCGGTTTACCATTATTGAGCTTGTCGTCAACAGATGACCAATTATTTATTTTTTATCCATATCTATCATATTTTATTGTATTATCTAACCTCCATCAGATCATTTTTGAGCCCAGCTGTGGAATCTCATATCATTGTACTGAAATGGAAATAAGGCTGTTTATTTGTGTTGTTTCATCTGTTTGTAGTCAGCTGGTAATTATATGAATTGAAGAAAAACGACTAGCCTTGTGCCTGGCTCACCACACATTGAGGTTTAAATCTCAAAAGCTTGCCCACAGTTTTTCTGGTTTAATAAAAGTGAAATAAAAATCAATCCAACTATACTCATTGGAGATGCTGGCCCTTCTCATTCTGGCAAAGTGCACCAAAATGATTGCACAGAGCAACCTCAAAAATCAGTTGTAACATTTGCCAACACTCTGACTAGCCAGTGACCCTTTGGTAAAGGGATTTCTAATGGTGGCCATTTTGTTAACAGTTCGGTCTTCGGGTACTGATGATTACTTTGGACCAAACGACCCAGAACCATATCTCAGGATACAATGAGGATGAACTACAGGCTTTGGAAGCTGATGGTAAACTGTGCTCTGACTAGATGAAAGACTTCACTGACTTCTCAAACTGTGATCATGTGTTACCTGGCAACAGTGTTGCTGCAGCCAATCAGTACACCCTAATAGTGGTGCTTCATCCAAATATAGATCCTCATAAGATAGATGCATCTCCCTTTACATAGTGGTTTCAATGTAAGTGCACATAACATGTAAAGAAGATGATTTTGGAGTTATGAGGAAGTTTATTTTGTAATTTGGGCTTGGTGAACCAGTTAACTTCCAGCAGCTCTTCTAGTGCTTTATCAATCATCCATCCTCCCCACAAACTTTTGGGGTTGATTGCAAATAAGCAAATTACCACCAAATTAACATTTCCCTTTACCAGAACGAGTTGAATTCAGTTAATCATGACAAGTCTTTCTAACATCAGGAAAAAAGTGTATTCTTAACTTTCAGTCTGACACAAAGGTCAACTAGGGTTAGGGCTAGGCATAAAAAAACACAATAAAAGTGCTCCAAAAGCACCTTGATGACCCCTTATCTTCTCTACAGCTCATATCTGTTCTGCCAGATTGTCGTGGCATGATGCCTGCATCAGAAAAGTACAATGTCCTTCAGTATGCCAGCAGATGTGGATGAAAGATGGAGACACGTGAAGCTGGAGTCAGATAATAAACACAAATGTCTGACTGCTAATAAAAACGGTTTGACAGTTTGAGTTTCAGTTCTGTCCCTCCTGTTTCCCATCCGCCTTGATTGTCCGCACCTGTGTCTCGCTATCCCCTGTGTATATCTAGTCTTGTCTTTCCCTGCTCCTCGCTGGTCCGTACTGTTTGCTCCCTCCATGTTCTCCTCGTCTAGTTTTTGGATTCCTATTTTTGTTCTGCCTTTTCTTTTTTTATCCTGCTCAGCAGCGTTTTTTGGTTTATCTTTACAAATAAACCTGAGTTTTCTAGAACTCCTGCCTCCTGCTCTCCTGCGTTTGGGTCCTCAACAAACCGCAATCGTGACAGTTTGGTTAAATAAGGCCCATTTCATTGAAAACTGAAGGTTTTATACGTAGGTTGCTGATATTCTATTTTTCATTGTCTTTCACTGTTTAGGAACATTGACAGTGCAAAAGAGCTAGATCTTTTTTTGAAACTTTCTGTATTGTCCTTCCCTCATTTAGTTCAAAAGGTCGTTATTCTGAACACTTGAGGAAAACGTATCTGAAGAGCCAACTGGTCATTTAAGGGGACGTCATGAAAAAAAATCTTTGCTTGAGCGCATTTAATAGCTACCAAATCAAAAAACTCTGACATAATCCTGTCACTTTGTTCAGGTCTACCAAGGTCTGAAAAGATGTCCTTCAATGAACTCTTCAAATATGCAGGTTGCAGTGAGATCACGGACGCAGATCAGTGCAGAACTATTCAGTATCCACATGCTACTTCAGGAGACTGTAGAGTAAAGTTGCAACACTAAAGGAGGATGGAGTGTAGTGGAGTGTCTGACTCTACCCTCTAAAACTGGCTTCCTTGAACACAGCAGTAACGGTATGCTTGAGAACAGATAATGTTTGTAATGGTTAGTAGGTTTGACTGTCTTTTGCTGTCTTTTATTTGTTTTAATGTCTGGTCTGGCCATGCCTTCCTACCTTATTCTTTTCATTTTCTCCTGATTGCTCCTTGCTTTTGAGTTTTTTGAGGTTGATGATTGTTATGATTATATCTACTGCTCACTAATTCTGCTCCTATCCTCTGCTTTTGGGTTCCTTCACTAGCAACAAATCATGACAGTAATTTACTCAAAACACGGCAAAGACATATCAATACCTCAGGAGAAATTGTGTGGAAAACAATGGCACAATATGTCCTTTTTAAGGAACTTTTTGCACGCTCCTCCTGGTGACCTCAGCATCAACAGGTGACCCTGAACAGGAAACTGTCAAGTTAGAATCCAAATAATTAAACAAAAAGACAACCACTGGACAATTTGTTAGCAGCACATTTTTATGTATGCTAAATAATATTTGTATCGCCCTGAAAATAACATTTTATTTTATTTGCAACATTATAATTCGCCTTTGGCAGTTAATACATTTATAATAATTAAAATACAATTCATTTTAGTAGTGAGCTACCGTAATTGTTAGCTGTGTAATTTTCTCTCATATTTTAATTACAACATTGAATCCAGAGGCAGAAAAAGCTAAATATGGCTCTTTTGTGACAAAATTAGTTCAACGGAAATTTAGATTCAGTCTTGGATCATCATTGAAATGATTCTAAATTACACAAATTATGAATATAAAAAGTATTCTGAGATTTTTTTTTTCTGCCCAAATGAAAGCTGGGATGGTAATGTCATAACATTTTGCGGATAATTGTCCAGCATTTTCATCATATGTAACCCTATTAGGTATATATTGATTTTTCTGGCCAAAAGGCAAATAATTTTTCAGATATCCAACATATAATTTAGTAGTAAATTCGTTTTTTCTTTTTGTAGCTGTACAGTTGAAGTAATTTAAATTAATTAAAAACATTCATTAGCATATAGCCAATTTCTGTTTAAAATGGGGTCCAAGGCACAAATGGCAAATCCATAATTCAATCTAAAAAATGGGGCTCTATCAGCAGGCATCAGGTAAGGTCAGGTATATCAAAATCCCCATCAGTGAGTTATGAGTTAAGATCTCTCAATTATGTTGCACCCCCTGTGCCCCCATCCTGGTTGGGTGCATAATTAAGCTAAAGGGAACGTAAAAGATTCATATTACAGCTTAATCCTCTTTACAGTGAAGGGTCATTCAGTTGTGGTCAGAGAGCTTGTGGCAGCCAGAGATGCTCAGCCCTGTCGCCTAATTGTTCAGATATGGCATTAATCCAGTGCTATCTGAGAGCGGGTTGGGACACACACACACACACACACACACACACACACACACACACACACACACACACACACACACACACACACACACACACACACACACACACACACACACACACACACACACACACACACACACACACACACACACACACACACACTTGCTTCTTCCATTCTGCTCTACAGTAGAAACATGATGGTGCAACTTTGGGGGCTCAGAGCACCAAGGTTTTCACAATCTCAAAGGGATTGTGGTGGAAGACCCATCTCATTTACAAACGTTAAAAGGCATCTAGTAAACTTGCTCTACCAATAAAGTAAGCTATTCTAGAGGTAATCTGAACATGATTATATCCCTCTAAAGTTAGCTGTAGCCAGCTGTTGACTGAAACACACCAACCCGTTGGCCGACAGAGTCATGATCAGAAATCCAACATTATCAAACAAATTAAAAAGCAAAGTGATGTGATGATAGTGTAGTGTGCTCAACTTGAGTCACCGGCCTTGCCCGATTGCCCTATGGCATCCGATGGCCGATAATCAGTTTGGTGTGTCCCGGCCTTTACATACAGTCCCTGATTTTGGTTGAGATTTGAGCGCACCAGTTATTCTCAAATTCTGCTTGACAAAATGGCAACAATCTTTCAACACAGTTTTTATTGCATTACCGCCTCTCTTGATCCATCAAACTCTTCTATGCAACTCACTCTTCCATTGACTAATTTCTGTGCCTCTGAATACGTCACCTTTGGTTGTTGCTCTGATTGGTCGGAGTGCTAACCAACTGAGAGGAAAAGGCAGTTTCATAAGCTGCCATAGGTGACGGAGGCCCTATGGATCGCTTTCAAGACCCTACATCTCTCTAGATGTGGGTCTGATCTCTCAGGCAAGGAGATGCTACAAGTCTGCAATGTTTTTAAAAACAAACAAAACTACAACCCTTTTCTTTCAGACCCGAATGGTGTTTTTACAATGCTTTTAAAAGCCTTTTTGTTTTTGGCATGAGAGCATTTAATAGTTATTGGTTTGTAAATGGAGTTTCAGCTAATGTAGCAAGAAATGGCTCAGAAAAAGAACCTCAGCCAAACTTTTAATGAGATGTTGTTTGGCATTATGCAGCAGGATGTAGTTGTATTGGTTTGGTACAAACATAATGGTGGTACGTTTTTGTGATCAACATGTTGTACTTGTGCCTTTGTGGCATTCCAGCTTCCAGTTGAAAACGTATACTTACCACTACAGTTTTTATAAATGTACTTAACTTTCCTAAAAGGCTGCTGATTAAGGAGGTTGTGTGAATGCATTTGAAAATACAGATTTCACAAACTATAATAAAAAATGACTGATAACATTGAGTTCTTTTCTCTCACAATTCAAAGCTTTATTTTGTTTGTTGCATCTAGGAAACCTTGAGTTTTCTGAGGATATTCAAAACCTCTCTGAAGGCATTCCTTTGAAAAGCCTTGGTCACTGTATCCTTTAACAAAGCTTTTGCCAGGGAGATATATTTTATTTTGAAACACAGCTTTCACTCAAGTCACATTCAATTTACCAGCCAAATAGACTTTTTGAGAAGGTGTGAACCAAATAGTAGAACCCAAGCTTGTGTAATATCCAAATTTCGCTTTTAGGCTTTGTCTCCGACTGAAAAAGTGTGAGACAAAGCCCACTTTTCCTCTTAAGGAACAAGAGGAACAGCGGTTCCTCTGTTCCTCTTAAGGAGGTAGTAACAAAGGCATCGCACGACTTAAATGAGTGCTGTGTGAGGAGGTGAAACGGAAAGGTTTCACAGAGGCATGTGGATGGCTGCAAATGGCCTACAAAGCATGCAATCACTTTGTCACAGGGATGGTGAGCGATGGCCCACCAGGTTGGATGAGCATGCCATTCAGAACCGTTGCCAGTACAACTAGTCAAGTAACAAAGACGCACAAAACACTTTTGGAAAAAAAATGCCACATGGTATGAAAACAGAATTCTCTCTTTATACCACAATCTGTGTGAAAGTGCTTTCCTGTTATCGAGGCACCTAAGTGACGGTTTAAAGATGTTTAATTTATGAGGGACTATTCATTCATGAAATGCTAAGGGATGATTCATTTTTGCATGGCAACTAAGCTTGTGCTTTTGTGGGTTTTTCGCCAGCTTTCACCCAACATTCATACTCGTTCATTTGTTGTTTGTAAGGCTTAACCAAACGCTGGGTGGTGGTGCAGGTTCTTTTCCACAGCGCTGTAGTTTTTGGTGCTGAGCTTCTTTTTGTTTACTTCTTTTATGTAGCTCAGACATGGCAACAGCACACAATAAAACCGGGCTTATGTGAGTTGGAGCTTATAAAAGCTGAGCAGCGGTACTTTTTACTGACATTGGAGAGATCTATCTTTCTTGAAAGCACTGAAAAGGTATAGTGCGAAATAAGAAGGACGTTTGGTGCTAGCAAGCGAACCAATCATGTTTGTTGTGGTCAGCATTAATCTGACATGTATTTACATTTCTGGAATTACAGCACATTCATCATCGCTTCTATGTAGCTAAAAGTGAAAGGAGAGAAGTTTGATGTTAAAGTTCAATAAGACATGCTTAATGATAATGTGTGATGTATTTATTTATTTTAGCTTTTAATGGTTGAGATATAGGTGAAGAATAAACACAACTGTTTAAACATCTTAAAATATTTCAGAAATTATTTTTCTCATACTAGAACAGTCCAAACCTAAAATACTCAATAACCAGTGTTTTAATATTCAATCAATGTGATTAATATTAGATTTTGATTTTTATGCCAATTAATTACATTGTGCCTTTTTACCCTGTTTAAATCACTGTGAAATAATCAAGATGGAAATTAAAGAAACACGTTCCTGTTCACTCATGACATCTCATGAATATTCATGGCTTATGTTTTGTTTATGATAACTGGCGACGAGTAGTGGAGTGATAATTGCATAAGAAAATAAATATTTATGCACTCCCACATAAAAAAAAAAACTGGCTTTTACAGGTGCTTGGAAGATTATTTGCTCATTTGTCTCTCATATTCACACTACAGTTCACTGCATGATGGCAATTAATCATCAATTATGGGGTGTGTCATGTTTCTTATTGGAAACAATTAAGGCAAAGTGGAAACAACCAAATGAAATCTACCGTGCTATTTCTGTGCCTCAGATCATTTGTGTTGTTTTGGTGCAATGCGGTCCGTGTTAAAATGTTCAGTATATTTTATATGTTCAGTATATCCTTTCAGTTATTTTGTTTCCCTTTTTTCTTTAAAACATGCCTTAATATTGGAAGCAGAACAAGGTTGTCACTGTAGCCTATTCTGTAACATTACCTTTGTTTTCTTCAGTCATGTCTTTGTAATGTGTGCAAAATTTGGTTTTGGATTATTCTGCAGTAATTCTATCAGCGTTTCCCTTACAGTTGCAACACTTGATCTCCTGCTTCCATCTTAGCCTGTTATTTGCCTCCTCGTCTGTCACGTCGACCAACTGCATAACCTGGAATGTGGTGTCGCACTGTCTTGTTGAAAAATGCATAGGCGCCTCTGGAAACGATGTTGTGTTGAAGGCAGCATATGCTGTTATATAACCTTAACACACTTTTGTGCATTGAGGCTGCCATGTCAGAAGTTTTAAATGACCTTTGTCAAGAGCAACGTTGTACCACAGCTTGTTGCTGATGGAAGTCCAGTTAGTAAAGAGCTCTGACTCCAGAGTTGTTGATGTTGCCTGTGGTTGAGGTTATCTTAAGGATTTGTTTTTGCACTGGACAAAGATGAAACCTTTGATGTAATTACTTGCTCATGTGGTTAAACAGTATATTATTTTGGAAGTCAACTGAACTGTCAGTTATTTTGAAACTAGTTAATTAGTCAAAACATGATGTATTTATGTCATACTTTCTACATGTCTTGCCATTCTGCTTCCATGAAATGTAAACTGTGTATCATGGCTCACACAGGTAGCTTGCCACTGGACTGTGGAAGATATGAGCAAAAGATGACTGACATAAGCACCACAAGGCATCAGCAGCATCTTAAAGCCCTCTGAAAAGCTTCATGACACCTGCCAGCATGGCAGCAAAGCTTGACTATTACAAATAATGTGGGTTCATACAGTCTGCAAATCATCCATCATCTATTCAGGGTCATGGGGGTCTGTTGAAATCTATTCCAGCTGTCTTCAGGCAAAAGGCAGGGTACATCCTGGACAAGTTACTTGTCTGTGGCAGGGTGACACGCAGACAAACAACCACACACTCACTCCTATGGGCAATTTAGACTCATCAGTTAGCCCAACATGCATGTTGTTGGACACACAAGTACAGAGAGAACATACAAACTTCACACAGCCAGGGTTCAAACCAAGACTCTTCTGTGTATTGGACAACAATGTTAACCACAAAACCACCACACTGCTGGCTACAACTCATAGTCATAGTAATTTACATTACATGACTTTTTAAAATTTTCAGCAACTTTTGGGCTTACTAAATAACAACTGGTAAGATTAGGAGACAGCTCTTCTTCACCTACAAAAGTGGATTACTCAGTGGATAAAAACATATAACTCCAACTGAGACTCAAAATGCACACATGAACACAAGAAAACATGGTTCTTTCTGAGTAAAACTTTCATGTCCTCCTTATGCTTGTGTGGGTTTTTCTTTGTGTCTTCCGACTGCTTCCTGTTTGTCTGGTTTTATGATGGTATAGCTACCTGTCCAGTGGGTGTACCCCACCTTTCACCCGATGACAGCTGAGAAGGCCCCATCCCCCTGCTACCTTGAATAGGATGAACCATGGATGGATGCATTGTGTATTTTTGTTTTGTCACAATTATACACTCCAAAGAAAGAAATGCCTGTAACATTTAGAGCAGTGGTTCCCAACCTTTTTTCCTTGGAGCCCCCCCTACTTGTGTCTAAGACCAGCCGGACCCCCCGACCCGTAAGTACTAGCACCAAAAGAGTAAAGTGATTCGTTACAAATCTTTAATTGAAAAAATAACATTAATTATGTTTTTTTTGATACATTTCTCTTTGGTTTACCCTGTATACAGATGACTTTGTTTTTCTCGCCTTCATTTTGTGTCACCAATGTATAAAATACGCACAAAAAATAATTGCAAGGACATAAAATAATTTCTGAAAAATGTCTCTTAATATGAGAGCAAAAATAAAAAAAAAATGTCCTTTAACAACCTGTCGGAGTAGTAGTATGATTAAATGTTGAATAATGATATAATAATACGTTTTTAAGTTTGTATCCTGCTAAATAATTTAGAAATATATTTTGGTCATTTTAAAATACTAAGTGGGTTTATACAGACTTGGATTACAGTATTCCATTAGGTGTGTTATGGTTTTTTAAATTTATTTAACATGCGCAAATATAATTTTTACAACTGCATATCCTCAAAGCAGACAAAGTTTCGCACCCCCCCAGAGATCTCTGGTGCCCCCCCAGGGGGGGCCCGGACCCCAGGTTGGGAGACACTGATTTAGAGCACCCTGAGTGATTTTAGCTCTTGCAGTAGATTGTCTCAAACCTTCTTTAAATGTTTTAGGGGTATGTAAGGTTCAACATCATATTTGGGAATTTAGAGGTGATATGACTTTCAAACCTTGCATCATCAATGACAATTGATAAAAAGAAAATTTGCCTGGCTGACTCATTTGAGAAGCCAGTCCTTTTATACTATGAAGTTGTGTCCAGCATTATGAGGATATGCATGATTGGAGTATTAAAAGGTAAGTAGTAGTAATCATCATAAAATCATGAAAGAACCTCCTAATCTTTAAGCAGAATGGTTGAACTGAATAAGCTGTGGCATTGCAGAAATATTTCACTTGTAAGGAATAATGGATTCAATCAAATACCAACCATTTGTGGAAGCAAACATCATATAGTCAAGAAGTGAAAGATCAAAACTCACTCTTATAATTCAAAATCGACTTACCCTCAAGGGGCACAAGCTGAAAGTGACCCCTGAATTAAACATTAAGAAATGGAACTCTAGACTGCAGCACATGCAATACCTAATAATTTCTCAGGTATAAAGCTTTTTTAAGGAAGAATGGATAAAAATGCCCCGTGCATAGAAAAAAAAAAGACCTGACTGGTTTAAAGTGTTTCCAAGCTCCATCGTTACTTAGGACAACCACACAGGATCTACGCATTGACTTTAGTCATTTAAAAATGTAAAATACAAAAATAACCAGTCATCTTGATTAAGATATTAAAACGTCTTGCTTCCCAGAGCCCCCTGTACAGGGGGCACATTTAGCTTGACAGCATAAGCCGAAGAACAGGCTGGTAGGTAAAGGCCTTAAAGAAATACCTCATCTTTAACAATCTGCCTTCTGGAAATCTGCTCATGTTTCACAGTAACCAAAGTTCTGAATATACTGTTTTAGGCCAAAACTTTCCATGTAACTGTCTCTTTTGAATATTACTGTTTTGATGTTTTTTTTATTGTGTACAAGTCTAATTTGTTTTTGTGATATAATGATGATTTACTGTTTGCACCAGCACAAAAAACGACACCTTGTTAAAGGTAGAGACTACCGGATTGACACCTATTTCATCAATACATTCTCTTAGTACACTTGATCCTGGAAGTCCCGTTGTGATCGCTTATTTATACATGAATATTTTTGGGTCATCTTTACAGAATGTTCTCTGGGAGGTAACATTTATAGCAATATTTTAATAAGAGGTTCCACGACCCATGACAACAGTCAAAGTTGGAGTCCGATACAGTTGCCGCTATACTCCTAACCACCAAAACAAGTGGATTACTTATAAAATTGCAGGTTCTTTGTCCCTGGAGCAACGCATAAGAGCTGGGAGTTGGTTCACGAGTAGGACAGTGGAGTAAAGGTGTGCAAGCTTTGACCACTTCTTAAACATCTATAATTTTAACATTGACTTTCTTTACATACATACGCGTCAAGTACTTGTCAAAAGAGGTCGGCTCCAGCGTCAAACTGAAAAGAAAAACATACAGCAGCTATTGGAGGAACTGCCTAGTGTCAGGTCAAGAGCTCAACTACATGTTCACACTACCTGTGAAGTGACGTTTTATCTGATTTAGTTTTTTCATTGATGTGATTCGTCTATTTCTCTTTCCAGGGCACATATCTGTGCACACAGAAATCCAACTGTCAATTCTAGTTTCCAGATTGGACTTGGATCACTATGTCATCCTAAATTAGGTATACTTTATATATCCAAAACATGATTTTTTTTTCAACATTCGGACCGCCTCCGCACCAGGAACAGGCTCGTCCGAGACCACCGAGGACTGCCCCAGTCGGTCCCGCACCGCTCGCCACACGTCCGGGTAGGTGAAGATGAAGGGCTTGTCCTCCTCCGACCGCCCCGGACGGTCCAGCACCTCTCGCCTCACGTCAGCCCCACGTTGGGAGCCACTGTAGCAAGCTCCCACTACTGGTGTGCCCAATCAGCTGGACCAGGCCTGCGCCACCTGTGTGCTGCTCCCCCGCAGACCACGCCCAATCCTCCACCCTGCCACAGTGGCAAATCTTTAATCAAGGACTTTTTTTCCCCAATGGGACCTGATAACGTTCAATGTTCCTTGTGGACATTGCTAAACACCAAACTGAGGAGCGAAGAGGAGAGAAGTTATGGCTTCCCTTTCATCACTTACACTGTTGTCCTTTGTGTTTTGAAATATTTCCAAGTTCACCATTGCCCACTTCTCGTTTGCTTTGAGCAGTGGCCCTTGGATGCTCCTGTGTGAGTCATCACATTAAGCCCACCGTCTGTTGCGATTGGTTCAGTAAGTTCTGCACCGGTGGAAATTGCTGTGAATGGTAGAGGTATCAAACCCATTTCAAGAGAACATTTCTGTGAAGTGAAAGGTATGGCTGACCAGGCTTCCTATGGACACCTCATATTTGAATGAATGTCAAGTGACATTAAGCATATGCTTTCACAAACAGATATAGCTTTTTTTCTGTACACATTTTTCCCACACATATAAAGGAGGAAAGATTGTTTGCCCCTTTAGACTATATATAGTGCAGATCTCCTGATTCCTTTGTACTCCCCTGATCTTGTTGTGTTCCTGTCAGTTGACTGCTGCGAGTCCCTATAGAGAACAAAAAAATACATTTACAGAGTGGCAGAGACAATTTCTTTCAAGTTCTATACTCCATTTCTTACCAAGGACTGTTGTAGTAAGCCCTCCCCTGTTGCCCAATCAATTGCATGGGTCTAGCCTTCATCTGAGCTGTCCTCTGAGCTGGAGCACACTGTTAGTTAGCCCGTACATCTCAGAGCACTTTGATCTTCACCATGGGAGTCTTGTCCATCATCTCTGGGAGAGTTATCACCATGACGCCTGTAGGTTATGGTGATAGCTCTCCCAGAATGGCACAGGCATTCTGAGAAAATGACTGCACGACTGGTGGAGACTCAATAAACCTAGTGTCCCGCTGAGAATGCTTGACTCTGGGTCCCTTGACAAGTCAGAGCTCCTTTCTCTCTCAGCCAACTCTGAAATATTTATCACCACAACTTATCGCCCTTTAATCAATTATACACCTGCCATAGGCTTGGAATGAATTATTAACATGCTCCTGATAAGCATCTCACCCATTGATTTTTGTCACTCCTTTGAGATGGATATATTGGATGGGGTTTTCTTCATCGCTTTCTCTTGACATTTGTCCAATCACCAAAAGGGAGCCGGTATGAGCTGACATTTCAGCTGTAAACAGCAGCTCCTTCAAAAAGAAAGCTGACAATATCACTCAAGATTTTAGCCATTTGATCATTTCACCAACAATTAAGAGTATAAACAACATTTGAGATGCAGGTAATGCTTCATGTCATTGTCAGTTGACCTCATGAGTAATGATTTACTCCATAACAGACCTATTTTGATTGATAGTGAAAAAAATAAGGGATGATTTGCTGCGGTATGAAAAAGAAAGAATTACAAATTCCTCATAAAGTTTTTGTAAATGTTCGATAAACTAGTCGAATAATTAATTGATCCAAATGGTTGTTTGTGTACAGCATGTATTCTAATCTTCAATAAGAAGCAACAATGCTCTCCGGCAAACCCAACCCCAGTCGCGTTGAGCATTAGCCTCTTTCTGACAGCAAATTGCACACATAACAGCTGCTTATTTCAGCCTTGATCAACAAAATTGCAGAAATGCACATGAAAAAGAAGCACTCCTGCTGCGACAGACCAGTGCTGCTTAAAAAGAAAAATGTCCCATCCTTTTCTTAAAACTAATAAGACATATCTGACAAACAAGTCTCGGGTTAGCATGACATTTTTATCAATTTTGTCTACATTTCCAGTCTGCACTATGAGATGTAGAGATGTTGAACAATAACAAAAAAAAGGCAACCGCTGCAAGACCCTCATGCAGAACAAATATCTATCTATCCATCTATCTCTCTCTCTTTATATGAGACCATGTATATATATGTGTGTATATGTGTGTATATATATATATATATATATATATATATATATATATATATATATATATATATATATATATATATATATATATATATATATATATATATATATATATATATATATATATATATATATATATATATATGAGACATGCATCCAAAACAGTAAGAGCGTACATTCATTCCTCAGTGGTCCCAAGTAGCACAGAGAAGCAACTTCTATCACAAATCTCTTGTGTCATGGCTGCTGCAGCCCCTGCAGATTTCATCTCCAATCCACCTGCTTGAAAGAGAACTCAGATGAATTATTTCACTTCTCCATTTCTGTACAAGAACACCCCTGTCACCCATTCATAATGGTTTCATCCAGTGCCAAGGCTAGCATATGCCGACTGCCACTAAGAGTTGACGAGAGAAATTGAAATGTTACTTTCTTCTTAGGCACGGCTCCTAGTTTTGACAGACTCACCCTGCCAGAGGAAGATTGATTGCTGGGGAGATCAAGTCTGAGAGTCAGTTTTCATATTGGAGAAGGCACTCAAGATTAGTTTTCAAGATGATGTGTAGATGCGCTCAGATTTGTCAAAAATCAGTTGGACATCAACCAGACTAATTTCTGTACTCCCCCTTCAAGTATGAAATATTCAACAGACATTCAATTTTAGATTCTTCCTACAAATTTGTGCTTTTGTTTAATAAATAACAACTTATAGAAGTTCTTATTTATTTTTAAGTATACTTTGTTTCCATTTTGATTCTGTTACATATGTCACCCTCCAGTCCAAAAACATTAAGCAGCAAATCAGGAAACATCCGAATGAGTTCAGACAACTTTAGCCCCGTCCTCAAGGCATATTAAACTGATCAAAGGCTAAGAGATTAATAGCTATGCCCAAATGGAAAATAGGGTAATTAATGTGGAGCTTTGAAGCAAATGAAATAGATGGCAAAGTAATTATGGAGGTGAGCATTGATCGATACCTTTGACTAGCATCTTGTGGGATGCATCATACACGAAGACACAGCCTGTTGAGTAGAGCAGAACAGAAACATTTTCTGAATACCACTGCAGGGTCAGTGTGTCAGCGTGTGTGCATGTATGTTTGCTAAAGACATATCAGTGTGCCCGGAGGAAATGTTTGCCATGTTCCATGTTGAAAGTGAGCAATCAAGTCATCTGTGCATTAATTTAACATTGATTAGCCCCTTGACAAGTATTTATATTCACAGTGAGATGGGGAACTCTGGCCTCATGACCTCCTGGAAATGATCATTAAATTGGTTAATGAGAAATTATTCTAAATATGAATTCAAGAGTGCTAGGTGAGCCTAATTGGTTAAAAGTATATTTTAAAAAATGGTTTTAATTAAAGGATTTTTATACCAAAAGGTGGTGCATGTAAATGTTTAAATCTGTATATTCCCCTAAATAAAAAAATCATGATTTAAAGGTAATTTTCTAAAACCTAAGATTTTCAGAATAAGTTGTTCTACTTTATTAGTTTTTTACAAACTTACAATTTATACACTATCGAGGCTTAAAAATTATAAAACGGAATAGCCTACACGTTCAAGTATATTTACATTAGTAACATTTGATATATTTCTGCTAAAACCAAGCAGTAAATATTGCTTCAGTGGGCATAGAAAACTGTTTGCCTTGTTGCCCAAGCTCAAGTGTCTTTATAAACAACGAGGGTCTTGCCAAATACTGCACCATCTTTGATCATGTTGTAGTCACTCTTTTCTTTTTGTCACCTGCAAGTACCAGTCTATGTCAGTAACATAACGGACTGAAGGATCTGATCATCTCTACTCTCAACACAGAAAACTTTCTATCATGTGCTTTATCAGAAAAGATGTAAAATATATTAATTGTTTTGTTTTAATTATTTTTTTTAAATTGGATTTGATATAAAAACAAACAATACATTTTAATCCACTCTATGTACTCTATGTTTTGTGGCAGCACAGCGTGGTAGTTTGTTTCATGGTTTATGAAGTTTCTGCTCTGAGAAAAGTGAGCTACTTGGGTACAGATTGGGCCCAGACCATACTGCAGTATTGACTGTGGGCCCCAAATGGGAAGCCTGTGCAGGTCACATATTGATGACCCTTGACATCGACCCCACATCAAAAATTAACCAGTGCTGAACTGAAAACCAAGCAGGTCCCACTCATGAGTCCATATGGGTCAACACGGGTATGGCCACCATGGAACCTGCAAACAAACCCATGTGGGACAAATATTTACAGCCAACTTTTTAGCTCACTCAGGGCCCACATATAAATGAATATATAGTCTGCACGAAATCCCTTCACTTACCTCCTGACTGTTCATGTAGCACAAACATGTGCTAAAACATTTCTGGTTCCATAATTAGGGATAAATGGCACGAAAGGGGTGTAATGACCAATTTAATGATAAATGATCCAATAGCATAAATACAAAATAAAGATATCGATCACACAGCAGTTCATATAATCCTCATCAACGGGTTATCGAGTGGCCTTTTGTCATCTAGTTTTATTAATCTCCATGGTTTTCAATGAAATCCATGCATTAACTGAAGCCACAAACTTCTGTGTGCATTGTGAGCACTTACTGTACACATTTGTTTATTTGATTATTTATTAGGATCCCCATTAGCCATCACTCTGTTGTGGGAGTAATGGCTATTCTACACATTAACACTCATACTGCAGATTTGAGAGCTTGAGGATGAAAACCACTTTGAATTTGTTAGTCTTTAATTCTTAAAGAGGCAAAATGAGGCAAAATGCTGGATACCACTCAGAGTTAATGTATGCATGCAGTATTTCTATCATACCATCTTTGGATCCATTGTATTTGATATCGTAAAAATCTTCTACAGAAGAAGTGGGGGATAATTGCATCCTTTTCCCAAATTAAATGTCAAAAACATTTTTCTTATTTTTGTTGATAATTACATTGTATATTATTGATATCATCACGTGGGATATTAGCATATTGCACCTCATCACATTTGAGGTATAGCTCCCATTGTCTACCCCCCTCCATGTTTGTTAATGGGCATTACTTGTGTCATACATTATATGCAAAACAGACTTTTTAAAACATTAGATATTGTGGCTGTAATAGTTGTTCATAAGCTCCAGATAATTGTTTGTTTGCTTGATTTATTTGATTTATGCTTTCATTTTAAAGGGTTAGATGAAATACGGTCTACAATGGTACAGTGACAGTACAACTCCCACTGCTTCTTGTTAATTGTCCACTATAATATTTTCTTTCTTTCTTGCTGATGCCTCGCCTGAGGGTTTTTGATTTCTACAAAGAATGTCTCCTAATGCTACTAAACTGTTCACTATAATATACTCATGCTGGTTTTAACATTTCCTTTGTGACTCTATGATGTGTGAAAGCTTTAGAATGAGCCATCTTCCAGTATTAAAGATTAATTTGGATTGGTGCTTTACTGTTCAGGAGATCTGCGTAAGAGTGGATTTTAGAAACTGGATCTCTCAGAGTCCTTTTACCTCTTGTGTTCTTTTTCTTAGCAAGTGATGGGAGTATGAAGACAGGGGGGGTGCAGAGTGTGACATTGGAGTGCATTTCAGCTCGGCTGCCTCCCATTCGGTGCATGTGCCCGTGGTGGAGCTGAAAAAAAAAACTCTGCTTCGCCCTACAGCAAAAGCAAGAACAGAAACATTCTCAGGGAGACTAAATTTAGACTCAATGTGCTGTACCATCAATCCCGATTAAACTAACTGCGGAGATGCACTTGTTGTGAAAAGAATATGGTTGAGTGTTAAATCTGAGTTACGTAAGTGTTACTTTGTGTCTTTATTCCTTCATGTTTTAGATATAAAGGAACTGGAATGGTGTGCTGTACTGTTCCATGTTTCCCTTAGCCTTTATTTAATACATTTTAAAAATTCAGAAATGTTTCCAGAAGTTAAGGCTTTAGTAGAAGAGAGCATTTTCATTTTACATTATAAAACTCAATTTTTGGAAAAGACTTTTGAGTCAAACCCAACGTGGTAAAATCCTTGGCGAATGAGTTGAAAGCCATATTTGGGATTTTGACTGGGTTTATCGCATTTTTGAAGTGTTTTCCTGTTTTTAATTTTTATGTTTGATTTTCTTGTGTTCTTTTCCTACTGATTTTTATGTTGATTTCTGGTTTTACCTTGAAAGGTTAAGGTAAAGGCTTTTCCATTTTGTGTTGCTTCTTGTTTGATGTCCTCTGTTGCTCTTGTCTTCCTTAATTGTGAACACCTGTGTCATGTTCACGCTTGACTGCCAGCCTGATTGTGTTAGAGTCATCCTTTGTTTAATTTCTCTCTTGCTAGTCTGTTGTCTCTGTCCTTGTCGCTTTACCCATGTCTTTCTACCAGTAGTTCAGCCCTTTGTCTTATTTGTTCTCGTTTCTCTGCTGTTTTTTTATTAATAATATTATTATTATTATTATTTTGTTTATTTTTTATATGCTGCTTAATCAGTGCTATTGGTTTACAACTAAATCTTTGATTGATTATTCCTGTCTTTTGGACCGCTGCGTTTTGGTCAGATTCCTGTAAACCTTAGCCACGGTTGAATAAGGTTTGGCATTGTAATATTTTCCTTTGATACAAAGAGTTCTTCTGGATTTTACTTTGATTTCCATGGGACATTAGCAATGAACACAGAAGAAACTATCTCTGGACATTGGATAAGCATAACACAGCACAAATATGAGCACCAGTGAAGGATTTTTGTTGGTTTTGCAATGAAAAACTTGTTGATCCAAGGTTTTATTTCCATATTTGTTGTGAAGAGGATGGCTTAGGGTTGTCCAAAAAATTTTCATTTCATGAATAACCCTGAAGCCAGCCATCAGTTTTCTCAATCTCTTTAAGTCACTGGCTTTGATGCTACTCCCCCAAATGATGACTGCAGATGTGATTGCACTCTCAGTGAAAGACTAATAGAACATATACAACATCTTGCTGCAAATGATGAAGGACCTAAGCTACCTCACTAAGTAGATTTTGCTCTGTCCTTTTTTCTAAACAGCGTCAGTATTGTATCTCCAGTCCAGCCGGCTGTCCAGGTGAACACAGTTGTATTTATACTCCTTCACCACTTCCGCCTCATCATCTCCTTTGTCTTGTTCACATTGAAGATGAGAAGACTTTTCCCATACCATGCCAAAAGACAGTCCACCAGTTCTCTGTACTCAGTCTCTTGTTCATCACTGATAGACCCCACAACTGCAGAGCCATCCGAGTCATCTCTCTCTCAGATGACAGGACTCGACTTATAATGGAAGTGTCAGGTGCGCAGAGTGAAGAAAAATAATGCGTGTAGTCGCCTGTGGTGAATACACTCAGGTGAGCATGCTGCTGACTGTGAAAATAGCTGTTGATGGGTTGGATACCAGACCCATTTCATGAGAGAAAGTTTCCTAAAAATGAATGGACATGGCGGCTGAGGCTACCAAACCTGGTATCATGTTTCACAGCAGATTACCATAGATGAACACATAGTTTCATAACAGTTAAATAATGTAAAACAACTTCTAACTTGTAAAGTGTTATTCCTTGTTTCTTGGTTTCTGTGTTTCTTTCACGGGAACATCCACAAAAGTCTGGCATTTTGGTGTCAGATGCACAGTCGGACGAGAACCGGTCTGACTTCTTGTCAGAAACCCCAGCCCAAGATGGCGGCGGTGTTGACGTATGTGACAGGCTCGAATGCGGCATCTACGTGTATACATCTGTCATGGTTTGATACTTCCTGTTTTATTTTGAAGCCCGTGTCTTTGTGTTTGAGTTCTGGTTTGACTTTGCTGTTTCCCATCGGCCCTGATCGTCTGCACCTATGTCTCATTAACCCTTGTGTATATCTAGTCTTGTCTTTCCCTTGCTCCCTGCTGGTCCGTAGCCTACTGTTTCCTCCCTCCGTGTTTTCCACGTCAGATTTTGGTAGTTTTTCTTTGTCACGTTCATGTTCTGGTTTTTGTATCCTGCTCGGCAGCACTTTTGGACGAATAAATCACTACTTTTTGGAACTCCTGCCTTCTGGTCTCCTACATCTGGGTCCTACTCCAACTGCACCCTGACAATATCTATGGCAGATTACTATGTGTTACTCAGTAAACTAAAAATAAATTGTGTATCATGTCTGAAAAATAATGGTCTGGTGGTTTGTTGATCCAAAAAAAAGAGTTAACATAGAGCCTAATGTAAAAACATATTTACTAAAATAACAAACATCCAAGATGGTGCCGCGGACGGCCGCCTCGGTGTGTCGGTGCACGTTGTTTTGGATGTATATGAGAAGGTCTCATGTACATCAGGGCTACCACGCCAGAGGTTTTATTCCCGACATTTCGGCTTCCTGCACTGGAAATTTTTGACATTTTGGTCAAAGGTGCTCTCACCTTTTGCCCACGTTGTGAAACGCCGGAGTAGAGGAAAACGGGCCGGTGCACTTATGCGATTTTGTGGTTTTGTGCTTCACGGAGACATGGCTGTGTAGAATAATACCGGACTCTGCACTGCAGCTGGCAGGATTCCAACTCTACAGAGCGGGCAGAGACATGGAACTCTCCGGCAAAACTAAAGGTGGAGGTTTCTACCTCAACAGTTGTTGGTGCAAGGAACGTGACAATGATCCAACAGCAGTGTTCTCTTTACCTGGAATCTTTTATTATAAACTGCAAGCCCTTTTATTTCCCCGTGAGTTTGCTTCTTTCATCCTGGTCGGCGTTAACACCCCACCACATGCCAACGTGCAGGTCACACAGCGCGTGCTTGCCGACCAGATACTGGAGTGTGGAGCGGACCAACCCCAATCCTTATTTATTGTCGCTGGTGACATTAACAAAGGTAACCTCACCAACGATCTCCCTAAATACAGACAGCATGTTAAATGTCTGACTAGGGAGGACAACATTCTGGATCACTGTTACACCATTGTCAGGGATGCTTATCACGCCCAGTGTTTCCGCTAGAAAAAATTGGCACCGGACAATGTGACCGGCAGGGTTTCAATTTACCGGACAAATGTTTGAAATTCCGGTCACATAGGCTATATATGAATTTATTGAGGTTAAAAATAAATCATATGCAGTAGTACGATATCAATGCAAGTCATTTAATAGTATTTCTATTGAAAAACAGGGTACTTAAAATAAAATAAGTCCCGTCAATTGACTCGCAAGCGTAACTTCAAAAAATAAATAAATATTGCAGAAGCCTGTGCGTAACCTACGGCGTAAGGTACGCGGCGACGCGTACTCTACGCCGTAGGCTCTGCGTCGGTGCGACGCGGAACCATAAATCAACGCACACAATGGCCGCGTCAGCGCCTCAGTGCCGTGGATGTCGGCGTCGCAGCTCCGCTTCCTCCCGGCTCCCGGTGTCGTGCCAAAAAGTGATTGCCTGCCAGAATCTGATTTCTCCCCTGATAATGCGTAATTTTACCTGCCAAAAATTGATTGAAGGCCAAATACAGTTAATGAAAGGTTGTTTCTGCCTAAATATGATTTGTTCAAATTTCTTGAGCGTCATAATATAGCTTCATAATATAAACACTAGAGCTCACAGGATTGCTTTTAACTCTTTTAAAGGACCATTACAACACAAAATAGGCATTTTCACCTGCCAAAAATTGATTGAAGGCCAAATACAGTTAATGAAAGGTTTTTTCTGCCTAAATATGATTTGTTCAAATTTCTTGAGCGTCATAATATAGCTTCATAATATAAACACTAGAGCTCACAGGATTGCTTTTAACTCTTTTAAAGGACCATTACAACACAAAATAGGCATTTTCACCTGCCAAAAATTGATTGAAGGCCAAATACAGTTAAAGAAAAGTTGTTTCTGCCTAAATATGACTTGAACTCATTCTTGAGCTTCAGAATCTGAAAATCTGACGATTTAGTGCTCTCGCTCAACGGGCTGCGGTGCGCGCTCCTGCGGCCAGAAATCAGAAAAAATCAGATTCTGGCAGGCAATCACTTTTTGGCACAACACCGGCACCGAGGCTCGGAGTCGGCGTGTCCCTCCGCCGGGGCTCGGCGTGTCCCTCCGCGGTACTCCCGGGGACTTTAGTCCCGCAGCACCAGTGAGTATTTAAAATACTCACTGGTGCTGCGGGACTAGGTCAAAATGTCCGGTGAAAATACTGTATTTTCACCGGACATTTTGACCGGAGAGATTATAAAATACCGGACTTCGGCATATTTTACCGGACAACGGAAACCCTGATCACGCCGTCCCCTGCGCTGCACTGGGCCACTCCGACCATGTCATGGTCCACCTGATTCCTATGTACAGGCAGAAACTAAAGCTCTGCAAACCTGTAATGAGGATGTCAAGGAAATGGACCAGTGAGACTGTGGAGGATCTCCAAGCGTGTTTGGACTCTAATGACTGGTACCCCTTTTTCCACCAAACCGGTTCCAGGGCTGGTTCTCAGCCAGTACTGGTTGCTGGTTCACAACTCGTTCAACTTGCGAACCAGCTGAGAACTGGTTTGCTTTTTCATAGCTCGGGTGCTAACGGGAGCCACGTCATCACGTCACTTCAAACGTCAGTTACATTGCTGCAAACATCAGTTACGTCACTGCGTTTGCAATGGCGTGAAAATTGAAGCAACAACAACGTATTTGCTCTAATAAGGACTTGATCCGCATAACACCCTTCGTGGACCATATTGCTAAAAGACAGGTTGTCTCTTCCACAGACCACTGCTGCTTTGCTGCATCCAGATGAATTTGTCACTTATTTGAAAATGTTGCCATCTCGTAGTTTTCTGGCCCGGAACCAGTTCTTTGTCAGTGGGAAAAGAAAGTCCGGTTCCAAAACCGGCACTGGCCCAGAACCAGCCCTGGAATCAATTTGTTGGAAAAGGGGTATGGGATGGGTTTAGGCCTGCTACCAACATTCTGGATGAGTACACATAGTACTTGACTGACTTCCTGTCTGACAGGAAGCAGCGCGGGAAGCTGGGGAAACATGTTTCTGACTCCCTGACCATCAGCACTGGATCCCCCCAAGGCTGCGTTCTTTCTCCTCGGCTCTTCTGAAGATTCTGTCTGACCCCTCCCACCCCAGTCAAAAACTTTTTGAGACTCTTCCCCTCTGGTAGGAGGCTCCGGTCTACCAGGACCAAAACCTCACGCCACAAAACAGTTTTTCCCATTTGTCACTAGCCTTATTAACCAGGCCCGGAACCCACCCTGACACTCTTCCAAACTTGCACTATGATCACCTGCACATTGTTGGACCGCTCTCTCATTCAACTCACTGAATCCCTTTACTATTATTCAGAAAAATCTGTTGCACCAACTACACCAAAACAAATTCCTCGTATGTCCAGTAACTAAAATAACAAATGTGCACAGATTCATTCAGGGATATTGCTGTTTGCTATAGACTTTGGACCTCAAGAAACATTATTTTATGTGAGTAAGATGATCATGATTGAGGTCATTTCTTTAAATATCTTTCTCCTTGTGGATGTAATGGAAATACTTTCAAGTAAAATGTCTTCATTTTACCCAAATTAGTCATGACTGGATTATTATCTTTACTCTTTTAGTTGTGCTTCAGGCAACGTGTAGATTTTATTCTTTTAAAGACCAAGACATATGGTAATTTATAATTTTAAATGCAAGATTCAATGTAATTATGTGCCTGATTCCTTTACTTGTACATTTTGAAGCTCCAGTTTTCATTAAATCCGGATTATTAGGAATTAAAGCTTCATTTGTACCTCTGCGTTGAATCCACGTGGAACCTGTGTGATTCCAAGTAGCCACCATCATTGCAAGAATTTAGTCTTTACTACTAATGTTTCTGCTAAAATGCCACTTGAACTGGTGTTTGTCTCTACTCTATATAATGATTTTGGAAAGTAGGACTTCTAATTCTAATTCTATTGTTACAAAAAAGAGGGAGGGCACTGGAAGAGATTCATGTAATTACCATTTAATCAATTGAGTTTGTGCAGGCAGAGCTTTTGAAATGGAAAACAACACCTACACAAACAGAGTACTGGCATTTCCATTTGCTGAGTTTACATGCAATCTTTCACTGAGTACTCATAGTCTGCATGACCACAATGTGTAGTTAAATGAACAGAGATGGTGCTGACCAGACAACTGTGTTGAATTAGTAGTTACAAAAATATTATATTGTATTGTCAATTTTATTTTGAACATGTGAACAAATAAATAAATAGAAGAATAAATAAACAAGTTTAAAGCCACTAAATTAGAACATAAACTGTAAATAAATAATATAATCTATACTATATAAAAAAATCTACAAAACAAAATAAGCAAATGCAAACAAGGATGGATTAAGGAGTTTTGGGGTTACATGTCCAAAAATGAGTGGGCCGACCTCTCTTCCTAAATCAATATAAATGTATTACCCAGCTTCCTTATATATACATTATTAACTGTCATAGTAGTTAATAATCTGAATATAATTCATAGATCAGACCTCTGTCTACCATATAAGAATTATATATGTTTATATACCAACAGTAGTAGAATGGAGAAATGGAGGAAAAACAATACCCCCCCCCAAAAAAAAAAAAAAAAAACAACAACAACAAAGCAAACAAAAACACATTTAGATAGATGTTTGTTTGTTCCCATTTAATTTTGAGAGTCGGAATCCTTGTGCTATAGTTTGCGCCACAATAATGGTCTGTTACTGGTTGTGTCTAGTTTTTCTCTCTTGTTTTTTGCTTTGGGTTCCTGGTCATGAAGTATTTTTTTGTTAATTAAATACCTTTTGTTTGGAACTCCTCTCACTTCAATCTCCTGCATTTGGGTGCTACATCCCCAAATCTTTTTAAAACCCTTCATGTTTGGATATCCCGTGAGCTCCATGATCAAATTATTACACTACTTCACCCCACAAACAGAAATACATAAACATTCTGAGTTGTGTGCACCTTATGAATTTTAAATTGAAACCCATTAAGTTATAACTTCTTTTTTAGTAAACAGTTTCTGAATAGTATGTGGTAGCTGATTATTGTTTGCTTTGAATAATATCTGTGATATTATTTCTGACTAAGAATAATGTATTTGTATGATCCTGGAACCCAGCTTTGTGAATAATGAATATATTGCATTTTTGTAATCATTACCACACCTACACTAAATTAAGGTCAAACCATTGAATAGTAAAAAATCTGGAGTGAATTGTGATCTAGAAACTGTTTGGATTTACTTAATATAGTGATACTTCTTGGTGCCTCTTTGAATGCTTTTTCTTTCTATTTGAATATTGTTACCAAATATAACTTAAGAGTTCTTCAAGTTAAATGACAATTCATTGCTGTTGAACCATGTTTTTAATTTACTTATTTCTGTTGTGATCTCCTCCAATAGTTTATTTAAATTATCACCAGAAAAAAAGGATGTTAGTGTTGTCAGCAAATTGGATAAGTGTCATAACAGAAATATCACATATGTCATTAATATAAAGAATAAAACAACTTTGGTCCTAACACTGACTCCTGGGGAACAACCTCCCAGCCTCACAAACTGTTTCTTGTTGCTTAAGTAACTTTTGACCCAGTTGACCCAAATTATACCAATTATGTCATATCGTTCCAGTTTATTTATTAATACATGTTGTAATTTATTGTGTCAAATTCTTTCCTTAAATAATGTAATATTCCAACTGGATGTTTTTTTGCTGCTTTATGGAATTGTTCGGTTGTGATAGTATATCAATACGTTTTTCAAGTATCATCATGTCAATGTCATCACTGTTTTTCTTTTTTGTTCTCACATTTACCAACCATATTAGCAATTCAGTTTTTCCTCCACTGCTGTGAGGAACATAGAAAAAAAAATATTTTTTTTAATCAATCAAATCACCCAGGTGATCTGGAATCAGGGATTTGTTTATGCTAAGACCAGCCCAACATTTACAAAGTAGCTGTTGAAGCTATTAATTACTACATCCATATTATATTCATGTTTATGATTTATTAAGAAAGTACCTAGGATAATTCATATGTCCTGACCCATTTTTATACTATCCAGAGTGTTCTAAATTCCTTTGATATTATTTCTGTTCTTATCTAATAATATTATTTCTTTGCAGCCCTTAAAATATTAGTACATTTTTTAT
The DNA here is from genome assembly GCF_033807715.1 of Cololabis saira. NCBI lineage: Eukaryota > Metazoa > Chordata > Actinopteri > Beloniformes > Belonidae > Cololabis > Cololabis saira. The sequence goes on along the minus strand of NC_084596.1, from coordinate 12,951,911 downwards.
ATCTATCCTCCACCTCCTTTTGGTTTTCTGCTTTATGAACTCTCTATACAGTGTATTTTTCTTTTTACAGGCATTTTCTAAACACCTTGTAATCCATAGACATACTGACTTTTTTTTACAATATTGAATACAGTTATTATATAGACATGCACATATCCTCAAGAATATTTATGTCTTGTAGTCGGTATGTCATCCCAGTTTTGTGGCCAGCAAGTCATTTTAAAAAGAGTTTATTGAATCCTCTCATCCAAGTTGCCTGAACAGTTTTGTGTTTCCAGGCTTATTGTTCCAAATGTTTGTTTCATAAACTGTAAAGACTGGTAAATGATCACGGCTCCATGTGAGGTGATTCGGCTGGGTCTAGTAATTTTCGGGAATTAGACCATATTGTGTTGATAAAATTATTTGTCATTTTGTATTTTATTTGGATTCAGCAGGTCAATGTTGAAGTCTCTGCATATGAAAACTATTTTGTAACTTATTTTTGAAAACATTTCCGCCATCCAGTCATTGAAGACCTCAATACTAGTGTCCGGAGATGATGGATGGATGGATGGATAGATCGATCGATCTAACAATTACATTTTTCTGCAAATTTCTACTTTTTTGCATTCCAGTATATTATCAATTACTTTTTCCATACAACTATCCTATCCACATATATTGCCACTCCCCATACACTCTTATTTAGTCTAAATCCTTCCAGCTCAAAATCTGTGCTTTTGACATTATTTATCCAAGTTTCAGATATTGCAACAATGCTGAATGGGGGGGGCTCAGTGAGTATGGAGTCTCTATTAAGGGCTGTCCGGTCTCTATATGATCGGAGCAGGAGTCTGGTTCGCATTGCCGGCAGTAGGTCAGACTTGTTCCCGGTGCATGTTGGACTCCGGCAGGGCTGCCCTTTGTCACCGGTCCTGTTCATAATTTTTATGGACAGGATTTCTAGGCGCAGCCAGGGGCCGGAGGGGATCCGGTTTGGGAACCACAGGATTTCGTCTCTGCTTTTTGCGGATGATATTGTCCTGTTGGCTTCATCGGACCGGGACCTTCAGCATGTGCTGGGGTGGTTTGAGGCCAAGTGCAACGCGGCCGGGATGAGAATCAGCACCTTCAAAACCGAGGCCATGGTTCTCCACCGGGAAAGGGTGGCGTGCCTTCTCCGGGTGGGTGGAGAAGTCCTGCCTCAGGTGGAGGAGTTCAAGTATCTCAGGGTCTTGTTCACGAGTGAGGGAAAGATGGAGCGTGAGATTGACAGACGGATTGGTGCAGCGTCCGCAGTTATGCGGTCGATGTACTGGACCGCCGTGGTGAAGAAGGAGCTGAGTCGAAAGGCGAAGCTCTCGATTTACCGGTCAATCTACGCCCCTACCCTCACCTATGGTCATGAACTTTGGGTAGTGACCGAAAGGACAAGATCGCGGATACAAGCGGCCGAGATGAGTTTTCTCCGCAGGGTGGCTGGATGCTCCCTTAGAGATAGGGTGAGGAGTTCGGTCACCCGGGAGGAGCTCGGAGTAGAGCCGCTGCTCCTTCACATTGAGAGGAGTCAGCTGAGGTGGCTTGGGCATCTGTACCGGATGCCTCCTGGACGCCTCCCTAGGGAGGTGTTCCAGGCATGTCCCTCCGGGAGGAGACCCCGGGGAAGACCCAGGACACGCTGGAGAGACTATGTCTCTCGGCTGGCCTGGGAACGCCTCGGACTCGTCCTCGTCCTCGGAAGAGCTGGAGGAAGTATCTGGGGTGAAGGAAGTCTGTTCTTGTCATGTCTGCATTGTGTTTGGTCAGATGCTTGTTTATTTATATAATAATTAAATTCCTTTAGCTTTTTACCCTGCTTGTCCCGCTCCCAAACTGGCCTATAAATTTGGACATCTCCCTTCAACTGATCAGATGCGTGCTCACCGATCCAATTATGCCACCAGTGCTGCTGATTTACAGTAGCCTAAGCTGGGTATCCTCTACACACAAGGAAGAATACAATCAACACTAACATCTGTACAAACATGACACACATGTGCCCACACTGAGCGAAGAGGAGTGATGGCTTCCCTTCACATCAAGGAATAGTGAGCATTGATATGGCAAAGGTCTGAAACCCAGCACCACTGAGCCAGGGAATCAGAACCAACACAGGGGCGCCTCACATCCGCTTGTGACAACAGCCCCTGCACCATCTGCCGGCCTTTTTTGCATCTCGCTCGCGCATTATAGAGCAGAAAGACCAGGTGATTGCAATCACTGGTGGATGAGGTTTCAGGTGTGTCCGTCTGCAGCAAACTGTCCTTGTTTAGAGTCTTGATCACAGGTCAACCAGTCCAAACTTCCACAGCACACAATAATGAATAAATCTTGTCATTTTATATCAAACAGCAATGCAACCCAAAAGAAACCCATTAACAAGTGTGGGCGCCAGGTCATACACCAAGTCAAGGAAGTGTTTTGCACCCTAAGACTGTACAATAGTGATAATTAATGAAAACAATAAAGTTTGTTTTATAATTGTAAAAACCTTAATTTAACAACCCAGGATATAGTCCAAACAGTCCCCAGTAGCATTAACAGTTCACAATGTAACTCATTTGAAAGTTAAAAAAATGTAAAAGATATTTTCACTTATAGTAAATGTAACTGCACTTTTACCTTCACTGTCTCCACTGTCCTCACTGTCTCCTAGTCTTCATGTCTCCATCATCCTCACTCTATCCTTGTTGGGTTGCAAGCTGCTCATTTTTTCATCACTAAATCCTAATTCCTCCTCACTACCACGTGTGAGGGCTTGTTTGGTTTCTTCTGTAAGGAGCTATAAAACATTGTTGCAATGATTATGTGAACTGAAGAAATTGGTGAAATCCCTTGGACTGGAGGAAAGCAGTTACCTGCTGCTCCGTGGAGCTAATATCCAGCTGACAGCAGAAACTTCTTCAGTTTTGAAGTGACTATACAGCAGCAGGGGCCTTCTTTGGACCTATGTCTCTCAGTAACAGTAATCCTAATTTATTGTTCACTAACTGTTACACTCTAAAAAGGATAAATATCTCCACGGTTTGGCTTGTCTGCATACATTTACTGTAATAAGGAAAACAATTGGTTGACAAACGGATGAATTTGAAAGTTTTTATCTGGAAAGAGCTGATAATTCCAGAGTTAAGATGAATATCCAAATATCCAATATCACTATCTAAGAAACAACCTGTGATTTATGGTACACAGGACCAGTGTTGTGCAAGTTCATACTTCTGATGAACTAGTTCAAAGTTCAGTTCACATAGTTTAAAAATGAACAGTTCACGTTCATAGTTCACTATTTTCATTTTGAACTAGTTCAAATTCAGTTCATTTCAATATTTTTAGGTGACAAGTACGAATGAAACGCCCCCCACCGTATACCAGTGGTCTTCAGCCCTGGTGCTCAGGACCCCTGTCCTGCATGTTTTAGATATTTCCCCTCAGAACCCTGATATAAATGACTGTCATTAACAGACTTGTGCAGACCTGGTTGACAAGCTGATGACGGCCATTAATTAGAATCAGGTGTGATGATGCAATGAAACATGTAAAACATGCAGGACAGGGTTGGAGATCCCCTGCTGAATACAATCAAGTATTGTCCTAGTGGCGTTTCAACTTTATTCAGAGGCTGTAAATCTCCAACATTGTAGTGCATTATCAATTTGTCTACCTGTCACTGGGAAATCAGACCTCTTGGTCTTTCTGGGAACTTTTTTGATTGTTAAGGACTCGCAGATATTTCCTCACACTGGACAGATGCTTTAACTCCACATGACGTTCCAAATTTGAAGTTGACGAGGCAGACGTTCAGACTTGTTTTCTCAGCGCAGGTGGACATAATTTGCACAGAAAGGTTAGATTTCTACCGTCAGACTCTTTGGGAGACGATGTGTAAAATTCCTGCAGATAATGATAAGCGGATCATCATCTATGTCTCGCTGACGCTGCATCTGCAACGTCTCTCTTCACCAGTCAAGGCTGATTTATGGTTCAGCGTTAAATCGACGGCGAAGACTACGGCGTAAGGTACGCGGCGACGCGAACCATACGGTCCGCACGCCGCGTACGTAGGTGTAACGCAGAACCATAAATCAGCCTACATTCGTAAAGACTGCACCGGGCTCGTCGAGCATTTTAAATGTGCGCGCCGCCCGCTGGTGAAGTAAGAAGGATTATTCCGTAATAATTGGACCTAAACAGTGAAGCTCACATAATCTGAACAGATCAAATTCCAGTTCATGATCTGCAGAATGAACAAGTTCACGTTCAAGTTCTGTATGTGTAAATATGTTGCGTTCAGTTCAACGTTCTCACAGAAATGAACGTGTTCAATGAACGCGTTCATTTGAACGCGTTCATGCAAAACACTGCACAGGACATACAGAAACCATCTAAGCAGGTGACCAAGTCAAAGAAAGTTGTTCATATTTCAAAGAGAAGATGCCCCAGCCATGAGCCTTGGGGCATACCTGTAGAGAAGCAATAAGATGTGAATGTTCCTCCTTGTCATGTCACTCTAGTGTCTAGTGTCACTACATATTTATAGGCTTTAATGATTAATAAGTAATAGTCTTGTTGGGGCACCACCTCTGTAATGGTGGATGATGAATAACAATAATGATCAGTTAATCGGGAAAAATAATAATGACGGATAATAACCGTCTTCCCCATTAATCTGGGGCACCACCTCCAAAATGGAGGAAAAATTAAATAATAATAATAATGATTAATAGGTCTATTATCTAAAATTGTAAATTATTACTTAAAGGGATGTTACCATTATGAAAAACCACACATGAAAAATCGACTCCGACACTTTGAACTTTTATTACCAGCATGCAATAATATTGAAGATTCAAATATATTATTCATTGAAGTTGTAATGATTATAGGATGTGATAAACAAAAGGGGAATAACAATGAAATGATAAAGAATTAAAATGAGTGAACAAAATAAATAAATAAACACAAAAATTAAGGAAGAAGGAAGGAACTAATAAACTAAATAACCTAAAAATGTATTCTGCAGAGAATAATGTCAGAAGTGAAGAGACTGATAAACTTTGAATGGAAATTTGAGAATTCAGTCAATCTTCACCCTGTTTTGAGAGGCTGCGTGCAGGCATTGGGTGATCATGCAGCCGAAAAAAATAGTAAGTAAAAATGCAAAAGAATAAATATTAAAAAGAAAAATTAAGGATAATTTTGCTGTCTATAAGATTATCAGATTTTTTTTTTTCTGGGTCTGAAATTCCAGATAAAAGAATCATAACTTGATGTTACAAAAAAAAAAATTTTATATGAAAAAGAATAATTAAAGATGGCACATATTGATGAGCTGAGCGAAATAACTTCAAGATTGTATAATGAAATTCATCCAACTTCCAGTCAAAAAGATGCTCTTTCTTTGTTCAGCCAGAGCCAACGCCCCAAAATGAGGATGCTCATTCCTTTGTTCTCTGACTTCTAGGGGCTCTGTTGTGTTCATCTGAGTTCTGAGTTTTCATCTCGGCTGGTCTGTGTTTTGAGAGGGTCCTGAGCAACTGAGCTGAGCGTCGAGACAGTCCTCAACAACAGTGGTGAACTTTCCCCCTCACTTCTGAGGTATTACTATTTTCTATCACAGGATCTTACCAACAAAATAAGACACTAAACTTAAGGGACACTGAGATTTTATAAATGGAAACATGTCCACTTCTGCCAAAAGGAATTTGAGTTTACATTTTGAAGAAACTTCCCTTAGATTAAATGATACTTATTAAACAAACATAATTAACCTTATCAAAAATAAAGGATGTTAACACATTGACCAACTGTTAACTCATTGTTGGTTTAGGTTAGAGACGAACATTTTTATTTTGTGATTTATTTGTGTTTTTGATCATTAAGAGTGTTTTCATTGATAACTGTTAAATGCAAATAACAAAATTATAGCCTTTGGTTCTGAAAATCACATAAAGTTACAGTACAGTTTATTGTCTTTAATCATTATGAAAGAAATATAATTTATTGAAATTAAAGCATTGACAAACTAAATTTAAGTGAAGTTACCAACTTTAGTCCTTTTTTTCCCCAGGAGAATGTGTGATTTTGTCATTCCGATATCCAAATCTGGGCCCTGAGGTCCTCTCAGAAAAAGTTTTCCTCTTCACAAAAAGTAATATAGCAAAGTTGCTCTGTCTGCCTTCCTTCCTTCCTTCATTCCTTTTTAAAGCCTTATCTGGCTTGGATGACAACACCAGGGTCGGACAGGTCGTAAATGTTCGTCTCCTCTGGTCCTTGGTTGGCAGGCTGGTGATGGTCACAGGTGGGCACTGAAAAGCACAGAATTGTTTGACCACCTGGATCTTGTTGGTAAAAAGTGTCCATGTGAAGTTTCCCGGAACCCAGGTATGCTATTATACACTGCAAGAACATCGCAACTTCGCAAATAATGTTTTTTCTTTTCTGTCTGACATCTCTTGCGAGCTAGTCCTTGATAAATGGCAGCCACTTCGAGTCTCATGTTTGTGTATGTTCAAGAAGGTGTTAACTGTCGTCTTTCAATTAACTTGGTTGTATTCCTCTGGTGTAGGTCGCTTTGGATAAAAACATCTGGTAAATGTACTGAAATGTTTAATACAGCTAGTATTTGAAATGTTTGACTCAGTTTGTGATACTTAACGTTGCTTGTCCTGGTAAGAGATTGTTGTTGTGATTAATGCAGTCTTGCTGCAGATCTTGTGGCCCAAACACCTCTACACAAGGGTGTGTGTGTGTGTTTGTGTGTGCGCGCACAATTCCAGCAACACACTTTTAAAAATTCTTTATACTGACTTTACACCCTTTTTAAAGGTGGAAAATATCTCTTTTTGGAAAATGTTTCATAAAAAAGAAAAACGTGTCCCAGGGCACAAATCAATATGACTATAAGTTGACACATTTTACTACACATTTCACAAATAACTGTAGCACTGCTCTGAAAGATGGAAAGGTTTTTTCTTTATCTTACTTTTTTTTTTAAATAGTCCATGCCCTTGATGAAGTTGTGGTTCAAAAGTGTTCCAAATGTACCAAATAATGAAGAAGCATAAACTGCAGACAAATAACCTGGTGAGTTTATGTATCCGTGCCTAATAAAATGTACGTAATTGCAACTGAATGTAAATGCTTTTGTTACTTCTCTGGAAAACACTTATTCTACCCTCAATTATGTATTGCATAATGACAAAAGAATCACAAAGTCCAAGAAATTAATTAATTGTTAGTGCGGTGCTTGTATGTTGCCTTCAGTCTTTCTGTCTTAAGTGCATTCAATATACACATTCCATGGGAGAAAAACCACACGCCTTGCTGGCTGCAATAGCCACGAAGAAGAAAAATTCACTGACCGAAAGAACAAGATCTGGAGGAGGGTCAGAGGCTCTGTGCTACCTCCCAGACCTGGATCTGGATAAACAGAAGTTAATGGATGGATTGATTGCGTTAACATGCAAACAAACAGGTAAATGATACTAATTTCTGTGCAGTTTTCAAACATTCAAATATTATATGTATGATAATGCATTCATGCTCTGCGCTTTGCACAAAAACAGATTATTCCTACATGAGTACACTCATTTAGGGCTTTAACTTGTATGTTTTATGTAACAAGAACAGTGCTAAATAACAGTATTCTCTTAGACAAAGATTTTAATCCATGTTGTGATATGTGCACACATGCGAATACACTTGCTCACAATCATATACATCACGACTGCATGTTTCCTTTTATATACAGTCTCTGTGTGTCAGTCAGACATTTTTGTTTTCATCTTCATCACATCATACATTATGCATAAAACGGAAATAACTAATGTCATGACAGGCAGTTAAACATGACATTTTTCATCGCAGCATCATCCGTTAGCTTGGATAGTCTGTGGCGAGATTCCCTTATTTCCTTTAGGTTATAATGTATCTAACGGTTTCTTTTCATTTCACAAGTTTTGTCCTTTATACAGCTGTTAATCTGTGCCGTAGTCTACAGTCTGTATTACGTTTAATAAAGACTTTCAGAGAGGGGTTTCCACAGACATGCAATGGTACGTCTAAAAACTGATCTGAAATCTAACAATGTGAACACGCCAAATGAAAATAGTTTACCTTTTTGCATAATCCACCACGTATGTGACATTCTACCTTTTATAAATGCACCAGCTGATGTGTTCTGTTCATTGATGCCCCGTTAATGCAGACTGGTTATGTGGGTACTCAGCAAACTACAGCTATCTCATTTAGCATTCAGTCATTCTCCTTCAGTCACTCATTACAAACAAGAATCAAATTATTAGTTCAGAACATGCTGACAGCAAAGCAGCTCGACACGTTAAGGTCACCATAGCAACAAAAAAAGATTAAGCTTGAAATTCATCCTGAGACTGAAGTATTTCTTGGCTTTCACTGCAGACCTTGCATTCTTAGTTTTTCCTCACACGGGCGTAAGGTCGGTTTGTGAGCGCCGCACAGAGCAAAAAGCTACTTATTAATAGCACAGTAAATGCCATCTGCATTTACAAAAAATTTAGATGGATTTTTCTTGTCAAACATGCATGTATTCTGCTTCGTCGTAATCAAATATTTATTCAAATGCCATGTTCCTAAAATAGAACAATTGTTAACGCTTCACTTAGCGAGTTGGAGAGGGTGGGTCAGTATTGATTAATATTCCTGGTTTCATTTGCATGCAGACTGCTTGTGCAGATGTAATTTTACTGGATCCTTTACAGCTGATGATGCCGTGATTCATCATGGAAACAAATGCGGCAGCATTACAAAGTTGTTGTCATAGAAGACATTTAGAACATGAATATATTATCTAAGCTAACAATGTCTCTTTTGTTTGCAATGTATTTTTTTCTATCACTAGGATTGTAAATACCATTGCAAATGTAAACCGCTATTGAAATTAATTGAAGTGAAAAGTACTCTAATCATCTCAATGGGGAATATAATTATTTCAGTATATTATTTACCAAGAGAAAAAGTGAAAAAGTTAAGAACTAATGAAGAGGCAGGTATTTCATGCATGGCATCCAAAATAGTCCTCTTATGCTACAGAGTAATGGGTAAAAATAAAACCTCTGACTGCAGATAAGTTTATTGATTCGTATTGTTCAGAAGGTTTTTTTTAGCAGCTTTTATTGTATTTTCCTTTAACCAAACTGCTTCTCTTTTATCAGTTTTTCGGGTAACGGCAAAGGAAACTTAATCATAGATTTAAATAAGATGTGAAACATTGTGCTGCAAATGTGAATGAATCTACAAGCTTCTTCAGGAAGTAGATTCTAAATGATCACTTCTTGTAAACAGGCTCATTGTTTCTTTTTAAGGCCAAGTGATGTCCATGTGAATACTCTGGTTTCTCTATTTCTCCACCTGCTGCAACTCTCCCAGGATGGAAATACTGCTCACATGACTCCTGGTCCTCCTACAATCCACATTATTTTGCATACATTTTATGATGAGGTGATTTATTTCCATGTTGTGTCAAACAGCGGTCAACTATATGAGGATCTTGCCCCCATCTGACACATCCCACAGCTAAAGAGTCATCTGAGTATTTTCTGCAGATGAAAAGACTAAGTTGTACTGGAAGTCTGGTGTGTGTGTATAAGGTGTTTCAAGCACTGGAGAAATCAAAGGACATGACCCTCACAGGGCTGCCAGCTTTGTCGATATAAGAGTGGGCTCACTGAAGCAGGCAGATGATGGCAAATTCAGCTCCAACTTGAGGGTGATAAGCAAACTGCATTGGGTCCTGAAACTCTTCATCCTGACCTGAACCTATAGAAAAAAGCATGTTCAGCTCATTGACTCTGTCCAGGTTTCCATTAGTTTGATCCCCCTTCGCCTTGAAAAGTCGGTAATCTTTTTCATGCCTCGCTACACATCTTGCAAATTTTTCCTGCTGGAGATTGGGCTCCAGCTTTTTTCTTTACACCTCCTTGCTCTTCCTTTGCTTCTTTATCAGCTTTATGTGCACAGTCCTCAGTAGCTCCCTTCTCCTTCCCTGAAGGTTTCCTTCTTCCAGTTCAACAGCTCTCTGGGGTCACCATCAGTGCCCAAGGTCTAGTCCTTGGGACTCCGTCTCAATTTTGCTAGTGGAGATAATATTCTAGTACATAGTCAGTTATACAATAAGTCATGGCTATGGTGTCATCTCTGTGCAAAGTTGGTTCCCCATAAAGCAGCTTCAGCTCTGTTTGAGCTCTTTCTCCCAGTGTATTTGGTTACACATTGTAACTGATCCGTAGGTGTTTAGGTAGAACTGTGATGTCCTTAGTGATCATCTGCTTTTCCTAAGGGAGGAAGACCAGAAGAGTTGCATCTGTGTCATTTGCATTGACTAAATCTAATATTTTATTTTCTGTGGCAAAGAAGTTGATAAACTGTTGAAATGCAGAATAGAGATGCTGCTTCCCAGTTACATGTCCAGATTATGCAATCTGTTATTATTAAGTACTGCAAACCCTCCTCCTTTACTCCTGCTCTTACTGCTGCCTGAGTTTGTCTAGGAGTGTGAAAGTCCAGTAAAGAGTCATTACCGTCTGAAATGTCTTCATGTGCCCATGTTTCGGATAAACTGCATTCTCAATATTTCCACTGTGTCCTGGTCAGTACACCAAGTTTCTTTTAGCTGTATGCTCTAATCCACCTCCTCTGTTCTACATGTTCTAAGCTTACATTCACAGTGTCTCTTTTTCAACTTGTCAGAAATATGGGGGGTTTAGTTAGTGGGTATATATTAAAACTCAGCCCTGAAACATAAAGTCTGCTGATGTTTGTTCACTTCAACACGGTGTCTCTGAATTGATGTTTGAATTTACTCGTGAAGGTGCCCCGCTGAGGCTCATTCTGCAGATTCTCATAAAATGTTTGCTCTTGGATATTTTCTTGTGACCCTTGAATTTCTGTGAAATATCCCTTTTTAAAAAAACTGCCACTGGAATGCCTGATATGAAGCTTACATCACTGCTTATTTGCTTTATTTCACAGCTTTTCCTTCAGATAATTACTATTAAGCTGAGTTCAGCTGATCATGCATAATCTTCTGTTTACTGTACATACAGCCATTTCACACGAACATTCATCTCATGACACTTCCCAAATAAAGTTTCTTTAAGCTGAACTGACCTGCTAACATGATAATTGCCGAAGTAAAGCACATACACGTAAATACAGTGTATATGAAGAAGTGATAAAAATCATAATTAGGGATGTTCCGATCCGATCACGTGATCGGAAATTGGGCTGGATCACGATGTTCCAGCCTCGAATTCGGACGTTGCATCCCGATCAGGGATTAGATAGATATTTTATCCTCATTATTTTGATCAGCGCATCAAACAGATGATGGAAAAAAAACATTTTATTCTTTAAGCCAGAAAAGGAGAGTAAGAAGTAAGAGTATTTCATTTTCATTTTTCATTTATTTCTTATAGAGGGACAATGTACATTAATGAACATTTTAAAAATGTAAATGCACCCAATTGTAGCCAAAAGGCTAATTTCCATTGGCAGTCTAAAAATCACATTACTGCCTGACTTTATGACACTGTTGCTCTTTTATTTGCTTATTTGTTTACATGCCTGCTGGGTATTTTAAGTTGAGCTGCTGTTTTCATTTAATCCAAATTTATGATAAAATTTGCACTATTTGTCCTAGTTCTAATATACACCTTCTGGTGCAACCTAGACACATCATCAGTGTTGTATTCTGGGGTCACGGGGGGTTTCGGGTCTCACAACAGACACCCTCGCCCAGGCGACCCAGCTGGGGTGAACAAGTCCCGGCTTGTGTCTAGGTAGCTTTTGTGGTCCACGGATCGCCCCGCTTGATCCACAGCCATCTGGACGCCTTCTCTGCTGCGTCGGAGATGTTCTTGATGGCTTTTCTGTGCTGCAGTCCCTTCACTCCCAGCATCTTGAGTGCACTGCCGAGAGACTGGCCGGCAAATCCTCTGCAACCGACCTCGATGGGGTTGCATCGGGTCCTCCATCCCTTGCTTCGGCATTCACCTGCCAGCTCCTCATACTTGGCCCTCTTCCTCTCAAAGGCCTCCTCCATCCGGTCTTCCCAGGGGACAGTCAACTCCAGCAGGACCACCTGTCTTGTTGACTCTGACACTAGGACCATGTCAGGCCTGAGTGTGGTCACTGCAATGTTGTCCGGGAACTTGAGCTGTCTCCCTAGGTTGACCTTCAGCTGCCAGTCCCGAGCTGTTGCCAGCAACCCCCCTGCCTGACTCCGGAACTGGTGGGGCTTCTCCCCAGCCCTAACAAAGGCGATGTACTGCCTTGATGGTTGCTGGTCTTTACTGGTGGAGATCCCTGCGCAGGTGGCCTCTGCGATGACCCGCAGCACTTGGTCATGGTGCCAGCGGTAACGGCCATCACCCAGTGCCTTAGGGCAGCAGCTCAGGACGTGCTCCAGCGATCCAGTTCTTTGGCAGAGGGGGCACCGTGGGTTCTCGGCCAAGCCCCAGTGGAAGAGGTTGGACTGACTCGGGAGGAACGTCGTACACCGACTGGATGAGGAACTTAATCCGGTGTGGCTTAGATCGCCATAGCTCTGTCCACGTTATCTTTCGGTCAGCTGCTTCCTCCCATCGGGTCCACACCCCCTGCTGCCGCATCCCTTCTGTCCTACTGCAGCGGGCTTCCTCCACCCCTGCTCGGACCTCCTCCTGGATCAGCAGCCGCCTTTCCTCTTGGGGGAAGGTCTTGGGTTACTCCCGAGTCCTGCCCGTCCAGAAGCCACTTTTCCAACCAGCTCGCTGTGCCTCAAGCGGGATTCAGCCTGGTCAATCGCCTCTTGAGCCCTCCACGTCCTGCCGGTCCTCACTTCTATGCCTGCCGAGGAGACTTTGGTGTCACTGGAGTCTCTGTACAGCAGCACCTCTCTTGCTCTGGTGACCATAAACTCCTCCATCAGACTACTGAAGGGCAGTTTCAGCTTGTTGTTCCTCCCGTACAAGGCGATGCTGCTGAGGCTTCGTGGAAGGCCCAACCACTTCCGTAGAAAGAAGCTAACCTTCCTCTCGAAGCACTCGACGGTGGTCATCGGCACGTCGTAGACCAGCAGTGGCCAGAGGAGTCGTGGCAAAATGCCATGCTGGTAGATCCAGGCTTTAAACTTTCCTGGTAACCCTGACTTATCCACTGCTTTCAGCCAGGTTACCATCTCCTCAGTTATTGCTTGGAGTGCTGCGGTGTCCTTCAGGGTGCAGTCGTAGATATTACTCAGACTCTTAACTGGCTTCTCTCCCACAGATGGAATCTCGGTGGCCCCTATTGAGAAGCGAAACCGGTCTGTAACCTTCCCCTTCCTCAACACCAGGGACCTAGACTTGGCTGGCTTGAAGTTCATTCGGGCCCAGCTGATGAGGCGCTCGAGGCCTTGAAGGATCCATCTACAGCCCGGGACTGATGTTGTGGTCACTGTCAGATCATCCATAAATACTCTGATAGGGGGCTGCCGCATACCTGAGTTGGTTAGTGGGCCTCTGCACTCCACCTCTGCTGACTTCACCAACATGTTCATGGCCAAGGCAAACAATATCACAGAAATGGTGCATCCTGTGATAATGCCCTTCTCAAGCCGATGGAATGTGGATGTTACTGTTCCAGAAGTGACTCTCAAACTGAAGAAGCTGTAGTAGTCCAGTAGGACTTCTTTGATCTTTCCTGGAACGTGGTGTCGGTCAAGCAAGGTTTCCACCAGCTTGTGTGGAATGGACCTGTAGGCGTTGGCAAGGTTGAGCCAAAGGACTGCCAGATCTCCTTTGCCCTCACGTGCCTCCCGGATCAGCTGGGTGACGACTCCTGTATGCTCGATGCATCCTGGAACCTTTGGGACTCCCCCTTTCTGCACAGAGGTGTCGATGTACCTGTTCCTCAGGAGGAACTCTGTCACGCGCCTGGCAACAATACTAAAGACTATCTTGCCCTCAACGCTGAGGAGTGAGATGATCCGGAACTGCTCGATTGTAGTTGAGCTCTCCTCCTTCGGAATCCAGACACCCTCTGCATGCCTCCACTGCTGGGCCACCTCCAGATGACTTTGAGGATCATCCATAGTCGCTTCAAGAGTCTAGGGCATCTCTTGTAGACAACATATGGCACTCCACTGGGGCCTGGCGCTGAATTGGATCTAGCTGCCTTGACAACCTCCTCAACTTCTTTCAAAGTTGGCTCCTTGGTGTTAAATGCTGAGTAGGGTTCTGGCGGAGCTATCAATGGCTTGCTTCGCCCCAGGTCTTCCTGTCTTGCACTGTCACTGTAGGTGGCACTGAGGTACTTGTTAACCTCGTCTTCAGTGCAGGCAAGGTGGCCACTTCTTTTCTGCCCAAGAGTCTTCTTGGTGAAACCAAAGGTATTGGAGATGAAAGATGCACGTCTCCTGGCTCTCTCCCTGCCCCTCCTCCTATGCCACTCGGCTCGACGGAGGGTGGTGAGTTTTTTCCTCAGGATGTTACGGAGCTCTGCCAGCCCGGCCTTCTCCTCCGCCTTTGCCTGCTTAAACTGCCGACTACTAGTTAAACGTGTACTATTTTTACTAGTTAAGTGCAAAATGATAAAAAGGTGAATAAAACAAAAATAGGAGACAACCTGGATCTGTTTATTTTGCATTTGTTTAATTTTTTTAAAGTGTTACGAAAATATCGGATCGGGACTCTGTATTGGCAGATACTCAAAATCAAATTAATCGGATCGGGGCCAGAAACATAATGTCTAACAAGCATTAGTTCAGTTTTTGCCACAGCAATGGGAAATTAGCACACAATTAGTTTATTATAATTTGTTAACTAGTTGCTGGGTAAGTATTAATTGAGTGTTTGCTGTGGGGCAGAAATAAATCACAAGGACATTGTTTTGGGTTTCTACATTAGGGTTCATTCTTAATTCTCAAGTTTTAGTCTTGTTTCTTGTGTGCTGTTTCCTTTGGCAGCTGTTGTTTTATGTAAGCTTTCTGTTTTGGTTTTAAAGTTTGATTGCTCATGTGTTGAATCCACATTTGACTTCCTCTGTTACATCTCTTCTGATTTTCTGATTGCTGATTGCTGTCTCCTCAGCTCCTGTGAGCACATACAGTATCGTCTCTTCATTACTCTTTTCCCCACCAGTTCACCTGTCTTGGTGCCTTTTCATTATCTGTTGTGCTACTGGTCTGGTTTCCCTGACTTACTTTTGTTTACTTTGTCAATTTTATTTTTGGATCTGGATTTTTGGATCATCCTGCTTTATGCAGCGCTTTGGGATTGAACAATGGATGTTATTTGTAACCCCAGCCTCCGATCCTTTTGTTACGTGGTCATCTACACCGGAATCTGACAACCATACAGTTCTATGTAACTTGTCATTTATCATCAATGTTTAAACAAGGAATCAAGTGATATCCATTTCCTATAATACTTGTAAAATTGTTTGGATCATATTTGGAAGGTCAACCTTGGAAAACTATCTTTTGAGCTCTGTTAACCAGTAACGGTCATGGCATTGGGAAGTAGAACAGGGACACCCCCAAGGATGTGGAAATATGTGTCACTATGCTGGGACAGGGATAGGATTTCTTCACAGAAATCCAAGAGCAGAAACCAACACATGCACACGTAGGAAACCTGAGAAGTGCTTAAATTGGAGAGCAGAACCTTTGTGGAAGTTGCAATCTGAGAGTAGAAACTGAGTTATAGAGTGGGTATAGTTGCACGCAAATGGACTAGGAATGTAAGGGAAGAATTCTGAGCTGTGTGGTATCTTAAAAACAAGAAAGCCTACTCTCTTTTGGAGATTAATGTACTTGATTATAGGTAATATATACTCCTACCATTCCACTGGCTTACTTATTTTACGAGATGTTAAAAGTGTAGGAAGTACCAACAAGAATCAGCTAGACAACACAGCATCTGAATTAAAATAGAAAAATCAGTGTACCACATCAAAGTGCAATATAAAAACACATGTAAATACAAAAGAAGACATGTTACTACTAATGCGACTATAATAAGTAGCCACTCTTGCAGCACATTTTTAATTGCATCAATATAGTTGGCCCAAGGATTGAAGAAAATGTGCCATTAACAGATCAATAAGTCAATTTTGCATTTCAAATTGGTTGACTAAGGTTTAGATAGATATAGTGCTCAGAGCCAAAGCAAGATTTTTGCATCAGTGTGAGAGTGGGCATCAAGGGAGCGTATTAAGATGCACTACTCAGCTGAAGCATTGAGTGCAATATATACATCCAGTCAATTCTTGTCTGCTAAACACAAATGCGGCATGTTCCATGATCTGAGATGATGCTGTTGACAATACACTATCAAGTTCAAAACCTGAAAATCAAATGGGTTTCGTAAGAGTACGGGGACATTGGGAGAAAACATATATAGTACTGATTACTTAAAGTGTTGTTGCCATAGTTCTGATCCAGGGAGAAATAGAAGTGAAGTGATGAGGGCTAAAACACTTAACACAAGCCAGAAAAGGAAAAAAAAAGGAATACAACAAATAAACCTAATATACACATGCATATCCAATACTTTTTTTTTTCTACTGACAGCTTTGCCACAACTTGGCAAGGTCAAAGGAAATATAGCATCTATTATCTGTCTAATTTCAGTAACTTTATCACCTTAGTGTATACACAGGAATAACAGTGGAGTATTTCACTAGCAAATGTGTGGTGGTATATCAAAGTCAAAAAATGACTAGGAAAAGCATTTTTTCCTATAATAGAAAGCAGCAACATACTTTTGACTTCTTGGTCATTTCTTAAATATATGATGCCTGGGAGCTAGTTCAGGCAGACATTGCATGCAGCATTTGTATGCCCTTTGCATGGTTTATTCCAAATATTCTACCTTTTGATCTTAGGTCTGTTTAAGGAGAAAGAACTACTCGTCTCTTACATGTCCTCTGATGTCTCTTGCCCACTAGCCTTGCTGCCGCTCTTTAAATCTCAATTCTATAGAGGAGGTTTAAGTTATGTTCATCTTTATGTATACTGAATGATAAATGGAGACTGGTTTCTATTTGAGCCTTCACACTGAAATGCAAGTGCGGTATAAAGAAAGCCCTTGAAGTCTTCATTGAATTGAATCACTGAAAGGTAATTGAAGGCAGCTAACCCATCTCACACATACAAAATGTTGTCATTTTCATTTACAATTCAAAATTTGATATCTATGTAAAACTATGTTTTGAATTGTATCATACTGCATTTATTTGAATTACATCAAATTGAACAAATTAGTTCTGTTTAAAAATATATCATCCCTGAGTTGTATCTAGATACATATTTAATCATCTTCATAGGGAAAGAGGCATACCCCTACAAATTACCCATCTTCATCATCCCTCACACAAATTCTGCTCTCAGTCATGAAGGCATCATTAATCCATAACCAAAATTTCACATTGAAAGTACAAGTGGTACAACTATTCTTTCAGCTGAACGTATTCTTTCTTCACTCTTGTGACGATGTGCATATCTTATGAGCCCAGTGGTAGAGGGGATACTCTAACCTCTTCCTTCCAGTTCAACGCTGTCACTTTGTGTAAAAAGGGTCCTGATGGATGGGCAAGTCAGAACAATCATTCAGACTGAGTAGTATGGCTGCCAAAGGCCTCAGACCTGTCAGATAACTATCCATTAGTCACACATCCTCTTGACCCCACCCTGTTTGTTTTAGCCTTTCAGTGGACAGATGTCCTGTAGTTTCGTAAAAACCCATGCAATTACTGGATATTGTCACACCACCATGGTTAAAGAAATAAAACCGGCAAATACAAGGCAGTTGTTTTTTTGGAGTTTTGTTTCCATAACACCGGGGTCTCTGTGGTCCCAGAAGTCAAGAAAAGCGAGGCATCCCAGTGTGTTAGCATCTGTTATGCTGTGCTGCATCTTCTACTGACATTCACTATAGTGGGTGAATAGCACAGGTAGAGTGACCTGATGTCAGATTGACAGAGTCATAAATAATGGAACCAAGCGGGGCTCACACCGCCCAGGGACAGCCAGACACCCAAGTAAGATGAAAGGAGCCCACAGAGCCCAAGGACACTCATCTAATGGCCAACCGTTACTAGTGCAGCTGTCACATATCTCAATCAAACCACACAGCCTCTACCCTGCACAGCCACATGCAGACAGATTGCCAAGAAAATATACTGTCGTGTACATTTGACGGAGATGAAGATCAAATGCTAGATCACTGCAGATGTCTGAGCTCATTCTTCGCTTCATGGCTGAAGACTATAAAGTCATGTGTCAAGGAAGAAGGAAAGAAAATCATGATTAAAGGCATGGCAGAGAAGATACTGGTCAGTTTGCAGTAAAGGAGCACTGAGTCCTTGAGAAGGAATCCTGTTCTGTGATCATTGGAGGGTCTGTTTGTGAGTCCAGATGGAGCTGTCACAAGAAAGCATGCCTACACATGTCCTGAGTTTCTGTGGGATCCATTGCTCTAGGCTAAATCGGAGGAAGGAATACCAACATAACCTTGTGCCAAAAGTCTTCTCATATTGAAATAATGATGACTTTTTGCAGCAAACAATGTCCTTCAGGAGTCTCAGACAAATAGCACTTATGCATACATGTCAAGTCAAGTGACAGTCGTTGTGAGTGAAACAGCTCTATAGCTGTTGGCTGTGTAATAATGGCCTCCCAAGACAAGTTGAAGTCTCATATGGCTCAGAGGGAGGGTCTGAACATGTAACTTTAATATGACATTTTTTGAAATGAACAGTAATCTAGAGAGTGCATGAAATGAAAATGTTGTAAAACCTGATGTAGGATTTCATAATGTATTGTATCTCATACAACTACAAGACACTTTCATTAGTGTACTGCCATGTATAATTGTTTATTCAGTTTTTCCCTAGAAAGTTAATTGTTTTCAGAGTTTTGCAGAAAACACATGTTCAGTCCAGTAATGTGAAAAGATGTGACAATACCATTACAATCCCCCAGGACAATTTCATGAATTTAGTATTTAATGGTATGTGATGAAATTACTGTACAGCCCTGTTATAGACAGCTAAGTGAATGAAGTCTTTAGACACAAACTCTCATCTCTCATGCTTTTACAAATACCCTTGTCTAATTTACTATTTAATGCATGAAAGAAATATACTTCCACTTCTGGATGATATCTAGGTCATCACGTGTACATACAGTATATGCACTAATTCTAAGTTGCCAAAGATAAAGTGCTCTACCAAGTGAATGCACAGCAATTTACAGTTATTAATACCATCTAATATAGGCTTATGAATACAATTTCATGATTAATACTCAATTTTAGATTATGAAAGGCAAAAAGCTGGGACGGTGGGGTTTTTTAGTTTTTTTTACCAGGTTGATCTCAATAAATAGCATAGCAGTAATTCACCAAGTCATTTTATCGTGTCTTTCTTAGCCTGTGAAATACAATTCAGGTCTGAATCAGATATACTGCAAGACAGTTCCATTTTAATTCATTCAATTTGTTCTATCCATGTGGCAGTAATTCGCAAAAAAAGACATCTTGAGGCACTTTACAGAGAAAGTAAACAATCAAAACAGTCCAATTGAATAACGTTCAATTCAATCAAATTTGATGTAATCCATTTACAAATCCATTTATATTAATTTAACAGGACTCATAAAAATGAAAAGTGTAAATAAGGATCCCAAAAGATTGTATCAAATCTTCTCTTCAATTCAATCCCCAATCTTCAGCACTTCTAGTGAATAAGAAAAAAACATCAAGAACCAGACTGGCCATCTGCCTCAATCGGCTGGTGACGTGGGAGGACAAGAAAAGGTGGGTTTTCATTGGCAGGGGTCAAGGAAATTTCATGTCTCAGCAAGTCTCCAGTAGCAAGATTTTTCAGGCCTGAAATATGCCCGTAGCTTAAGCTCTGTACTTCAGCATTGCTCTATTAAAAAAGAAGAAGATACAATTGTAGGTGGAGTGGTGTTGACAAGGTGCTGAGTGGCGTCCTGTAGACAGGGGATCATTTGGATCAGCCCTCTTGAGGTCCACTTTAAGCTCTAGTTAACCATTCATTCAACCATTCAACTCATTCATTGCCTCCATCGCAGTATATGCAAAGACAGCAAACAGAAATATATCAATAATCTTATCCCTTTCAGTGTTCTTGTTGTTCTAGTTTGATTTTTTAAGGAGACACAACACCTGAAAGGATCAAGGAAATGGTCAGGCGTGTTACAGTTTCAGCTCCTTAGATGACGAGAAAATGCCAGATAAAGACATGGCTATTCAAGATTTCAATAGAAATATACTTAAAGACACCTAAAGAGACATTAACAACAGCAATAATAGCATATACATACAGTAAGCCTAACCAGTGCAGAGTCAGAGGTACCAAGTGGATCATGGGGGCTTCCCTAGCAGTCTAGACCTACAGTGTAGAAGTAGAGCTAAACAAAGGTCACCCAAAGTCTATAGTCAAAAAGGAAAGGTAATTTAAAGGCAGGAGGTGTTGTAATCCAAACTGGGAGTTGCTTCAACAAGAGCTCTGCCTCCCATTTTACTTTCGGAAGCTTGAGGAACATTGAGCCTGTAGTCTGTCAGTCGGATTATAACCCCACTTAGTTGTTGTGTCTGGATTTGAACTGAGAAGTTAATGTTCACAAACCCTCCAGTGTACCTCTACTAGAGAAGTTAGGAACAAAATTCCAACTCAGTCATGTCACTGGCTGAAGCAAAGGTTCGAAGGGGTGGTTTATTTCACTTCTTTCCCTTGGCCATGTAAAAACTAAATAAAATACTCTTTTATTTGTTTCCTTTTTAACTTCATCAGCAGCAACTATAATGTAAAAGGATTTTAAAGTTTTACAGGTCAATTTCCCACTTTCATACACACAAAAACATTGTCAAGCCTGTGAGCTCGTCTGTTTTTTAACTCGGTTGATGGAAGAACATCTGTAAATACAGCTCTGGTTATGTTTTCTCTTCTTATCTAAAGTTCCACACAGAATGTTTATTGTACTCATGAATAATTTATCATGGACTAATAAGAGCTATACAGAATATACATTGGAGATTAGTCCATACTTGTCCATCTGAAGCTAATAATAACCAAACTGTGGCTAGTGCATGTGCTGTAATTATTTTATACCAACAGACAACATTGTGATACCTAACTTAGCAAAACTTTGCTCATTCCTTTGTATGTGTGGTTTTCCCACTCCCCACATGTCTTTGTGGGTTTTCTCAAGGTACTATTCACACATGTTCCTAAACAATGCCTGTCAGGCTCTTTTGTGGCCATTTCAATTGTTTGTAGGTGCGAATGTGCACAGTTGTCTGATGTTGATGAAGCCCCTTTTACATTGGCAGATACCTCACATGTATCACCTTACTTTAGCGTGTCGCCTGTCCTTTTTACACTGACACAGGATAGCGTGTCGGAAGGACTACGCAAAATCCTGTTGTTAATCAGCATGAATTTGCCACCCGCTCCTTCCCCTGCATCACCAAGCCCTTCTAATGTTGGTGAAGCCTGCCTTGCCAACCAAACAGACTTTGGGCCATCATGTTGCGTAGTACCACTCAATAACACCTCTCAAGTCGTCTTCCCTCCCATCAACTCGGCTTCAGGGACGAGGGGGGTAATAACACGCCTTGCATTTACACTGACCAGCGCACATTAATCACAAGGATAATAACGGAGGCTAATCTAAAAACGCTAACTGTTTGGTCTTGTGAAGGATTGGCAATGTGACCATGGAGTGTCTGCCTCTCATACAATGACACTTATCTGTAAGACCTGTGCCAGTGTAATGTTTGACCTTGCTTATGAAAACTTCTCCCATTATCCCATTGCCTTGCATCAAAAAAGGACAATAGCCTTTGTTAACAGAGTCAAAATGACCAAGTCTACCTTACATAGGTGACCTCTTGGAGAAAATAAGCAAAGCCGTTTTGTCGCCATATCTAACAAACAAATCCAATCAGCTACTCAAATGACAAAGGATAGAGTGAAAGAGGAACAGAAGTTAAAAGAAAATAATGGTCCCAGCAGTCGAAAGCTATCAATTCTGCAAATGAGCTGAAACCAAGCCTGACTGTGTTGCTCTTGGGTGAACAACACAGTCTAAAATTATGGTGCAATAAAGGGGAACAAAATTAGGGCTACTGAAAGTGTCGACACAGGCTATATTCTTGCTGATGCCTGTACTGATCTGACCCATGATTACCTGGTGTCTCTGATGATACAATGATATCTAGAAAATGAAAAGGGAACTATTCATTCAACCTACATGGCAACTTAGGCCTTTCCCTTTTAAGATATCTGTAATGTTTTTTTCCCCCTTATTTTCAACATTTGATACAAAGTTCAGTTAGAAAATAAAGTATTAGATAACTTAGGCATGTATACTCTTTGTTAAATCAAGTGGCTACATCCTATGGAAAAAACTAAATATAGGCCTACATATTTCTTTGCAACAATGCACGTATAAGGAAAAGGAAAAACAAAATATGTATATTTCTGCTTTTATTTTTAATTGTGAGTTTGGGTCCTCCATAACATCCAGCTTGTCTGAATCAAATCTGAAACTAAAGAAACTTGCAGTTCCACTTTAGCAATGTAGCGATTAGCATTGACTTGACTTGACTTCTGGGCTATGAGTAAAGGCCAAACTGTGCATATTCATTTTAATCCTATGGAATATGAGTTGGTTACAGTTGAGTGATATTTAAAGACGTAACTTAGCCATGCAGCAGGCAGTAGCTACGTACATCCATAGGCAGGACTGCTACGTAGGCTAACTGATGAACAATCTAGCTTACTGGGCACTTCCCATGGTAGCAGCCAAAACCACCCTCCAGGTGGGCTCGAACCCTTGACCTTGATCACTTTCCCAAACTGCCAGGACTGCCAAGACTAGGCTCAGAAAAGCCCCAAAAAGGACCCAAATACTGGCCAATTAGATAAATGTGACAGACCAAACTGGTTAAGTATGAGGACAAAGGGATCATTTTCAGAAAAAATGGGTTTCTTTCCCCAAAGAATGCATAAAACTATACAAAAACTACTAACAGGACCCTTTAAAAGGTTAAGGTTAAAAGGTTAAGTCAACAAAAGTTAACTAAAAAATATGTGTTTATAGATTTTTTTTTAATTAGTATTATTTTGTAAATAGATCTGTGTTTTTATTTGCCATTTTATTTTGTTTGATATAAGTCATTGTTTGCCTCAATACTTGCTGCTGCAACTCCTAATTTCCCAGTTCTATGATCAATAAAATGATCTATCTAATATTAGCATCATAGGTTAGCATGAACTAGATATCCAAGTGTGAAAAGGATGTTATTTGAGTTAAGGTGGGTGTATTTCAGTTGTTTTCCAGGCCTAGCCATTCCATCAATTTGCCCATTTTTGGATTAACTGGTGGTTGGGGGGTGTCAATATGGTGCCATGCAGGGAGATGCTTCAAAAGCATTACCTGGGGTTTGTCCAGTTCTTTCATACAGTCTATGTTTAAACCTAATTTCTATCGCAAGTATACCTTACCGTACCTTGTAAAGAAAAGTTAAACAGAATTGTCCCGTTTTCTATTCAGCCAGGTCTTGCTTATTTAAATGTGTTAAGTGATTCATTCCATGAACATTTAGCGGCTAGAAAAAGCCCGATGTCAGATATCACTCCTATAGTGGCGTTGACATATTTCATTCCCTTGTCTGAGTTTATAGTTTTGTATGATAAATCCTTACCTTGAGAAGTTGAAGTCGCTCAGCTGTCATTGTTCACAATTTTAATGTTATATCAGCATTTTGCTATATAATTTAGTTAAGCATTTTAAATTTCATAACAAATAATAAGATTAACCTGTGAATGAAATGCAGTACACTGTATTTCTCTGTAGCACACAAGAGTTTTTTAGCGTGAGTGATGTTAATCAGCAGTGTGTTCAGAGGAGAGCATCACACAGGGATCCTTCCTAGAGCATGCAATAATGAAACCATAAATCACAGCATCATTGGACATCTTCCGAGCCTCTGATATTTCCCCCGACTCTTTTGGTCCAACCGTTTCAGCATGCTTTCAGTGTTAAATAGATTGACCATGGAAGATAAAGTTAAATGTTACTTTCTCCCAGTATCTGAGGCTCACCAATAAAAAGGAGAGGACAAAGAGCAGTTATATTCCATGAGTATGAAGAGCAATACTTATATTTTGGTTCCAACGAGAGCTGGAAGCAGCAGAGGAGGTGATATTAAAGCAGCAAATTTTCATCGGCATTGTGCAGGAGGATAGGGTTGGAATAATATTGAATTGTCAATGAAGTACTCTTATATAGAAGAACATATTATCTACCTAAGTGGTAGCACAGTTGGTCCCTCCTGAAGATTTTCACCTTGCATTGGTTTTGTAGTGTATAAACAAGCAATAAAGGGTGGCAGCTGGTTGGACTTTCATGAAATATAATGCTCCCTCAGCTGCTAACTGTATAGGGAGAAAAGAGACCGACTCCATTAAATGTGCCAGGAATCTGTGGTATGTTCCTACAGATACAAAGACATCATGTTACATCATTTCTCTTTCACCCAATTCTGCGAGCTTTGTGCAGATGGCCATTTCGTGACTGAAGAACGCTTACAGCACCTGCCAGTGCGGTAATTAGTTTGGGCCGTGCCTGTGATGGAGGCCGTTTTTCACCGGCAAGACAAAGGTTGCATAAGAACTGCCAAAATAAGGCCGTGTGATAGCTTTCTTTCTTTGTAGCTTTGGACATTAAAATGACACTCCATAGAATTGTAGGTGTTACCTGTTAGTTTTTCACTATCATTTCAACCACCATGTGATTTCTTAACTCTTGACAGATGAACAACACTGCATTCTTGCAAAAACATAGGGTTGGGATTTTTTAAACAGTGATTGCTTCATTTACAACAGACCTGGGTAATATTTCATGTCGTCAGGGAATGCCATAAACAGTAGCATGATTGTGAAATTCCTAATGACTCTGACAAAACAAACAAATGAATAAACCCTTGTGGTAGAACACAAACAAGCAAACTCATCATCTAGGAATTACAGCTGAAAATAACAGAGCTACATTTGTAACCCGATTAGTGGTTACTGCTTGGCATATGAGCTGTTTTTATAGGAGAAGAAGATAACAACATGGAAAATACCAAAGACTGAAGAAAGAAGGTAGTAATGTGAATGCAAATGTGCCAGTGGTGATCAGATCACTCTGTCCAGAAGAACGCAGTCCTGGGAACAGCAAAAATATTATGTTGAACCCTCAAACTCCTAGAATTCTGGCAGAGGACCTAAGCTTGGAGACTCCCGCTACACACAGTCAAATCGAAAATAAATGTCAAAATACAATGATTTTCAAGTTGTCTAAGCCCTGCATTTCAATGGAAGTGGTAAAAAGGCAACTAAAGTTTTGCAAAACTTTTATTGATAATTGATTAGTGTATTTTTGAAATTCAGTCAAGGTATTCGTTTCAAAGACGCTTGGGCAAAAGCATTTTTACCACTGTAAAGCCTCATATCTTCTGCCATCTTGCCAACATTCATATGGAGTCATGGACCACCTCCTGCAGGCATTAAAGAGCCCTGGAGTCCCATCACCAATGACGCCTGTGAAAAATCTTGCGCACCAGCTGGGAAGGGATGTGGATTGATCCTTGAACAATGATAGCATTAAAACAGGCCCCAGGTCACAACTGTCAAGTGGCCAGTGTGCACCTCGCAGACAAAAACAATAAAGGTAAAAAAAATGTCACAAATGTCAAATAAAGAAGAACCTGTTCATCATAGAACTGCATGCAGCAAGTGCATGGAGCCCACATGGCGGTGCTATCTTGCATGAGTATGATCGCCGCCAGACTGCTATAGCCAGAGGCCAGAAAGTACCCACCACACAAGGCCCTTTCACACAGCCAGTTCGAGGCGGGAACGTTGCGCCTTTAAGCCGCCTCGCTGTTCTGTGTGAAAGTCACGGAGGCGGAATGGGGGGGCCAAGTGGCCCCACCAATAAGCCGGCAGCGGAGGTAGTCACAGAGCCGAAACGGGGTCTGTGTGAATGACACAGCCGGCATGCCGGCATGCCACTAGACGCTGACGCTGTCGTCACGCCTCTGATTGCGGAACGCCGGCATGCTGTGTGAATTTACAGACGGGAGCGGCGTTATGCCGGCGTTGTATGGTTCTGTGTGAACCAACAAAGGCGGCGTATTGGCAGGACTTCTTTACACCAATATTGCGGAATCTCTGTGTGAAAGAGGCTACAGTCTGCCACACACGCTGAGCTAAGGAGCTGGGCCAATAGCTGCCATATATAATCAATCCATCAATAATCACATAATCAATGACAAAGTTATATCCAGAGGAATCTGACTACTTCATTGTATCAAAAAGGAAAGGGGGTGGGATGGCAGGCCAGGCTATGTATATCAGACCTCTGCTGGAAAAAGAGGCTTGAATATTTTGGAAATTAGAACTACAAGTATTAAAGCAGCACAATGTAACTTTTCCACCTTAATATAATATTTCCAGAGTTATTGTGATGGTACATCAACTTAGAACAGGTTTAATGACACTATGGGCCTGATTTACTAAAGGTTTGCGTGTGTAAAAACGTGTGCAAACTTGACAGCACCCGCAAACCAAAGTGCCAGCTGATCTACTAACAGCGTGCAAAGAGGACTGCGCCTCTCAAATGCGCAAAATAGCACACGCAATTCATTTAGTACTTTTGCCCTGATGAATAATCAATATGGGGCATACCCGCCAGAAATCGCTAAATACTGGGAGGGGAAGATGCAAATTGGTCCATTTACCACGCGCAATGAGATTTACCAAGCCTGAAAGTTATTGCGGGGATTGTGATTGCGTCTGTATTTAATACGTTCGAAAGGAAGGTGCTAATCTCCACATGCAAAAGGAGAAATATTTTATTTGAATGTTAAATCGAGTATTATTCAGCAAAAGGTTGCCACAGGAGGCACATTCATTTTTTTATTTGTGATAATAAATAAATCACGTGTTTTCATGGAGAAAAAAGTGTTTCTTATTGTGCGCCTACTTGTTCTACAGTTGTCATACCCCGGTGCACCCCCTCGTCTGACAAAAATGATATTCTCATTCCGTGTCATGTTGTGTTTAGCGTCCAGTTTTGTGTTAATGATTCATGTTTAAATGCGCTCATGGATTCCACAATAGTCATACTTTCCCACAATCAAAGTCACATAACAAAAATCGGGTAAATGGTTATTGATGTCATTAATTAATAGCCTGCTTACTGTGTTGTCTTCCATAATATTTGTAAATATATATAATATAAACTCCTAAGTATGTGTTTGTGTGAGTGTGTATATATAAATATATTGAAGTGTCAGTGTGTTGTTTTTTTTCTTGGTCTACTTATCATTGAATATACGAGGGGGTGCTTTTCACGGCAGGGGTGCTGAATACGGCACAACAATTTGCCTCTTCCACTAATATCTCTAACTCCAACTCGTCAAATTTCATTTTGCGCTTGCGACTATATCCTGCTTTCCATCCAGACTCTCCATGGCGCAAAGTTTGCGCCGCAAACCGTAAGACGCGCAACACCTCATTTAAATACTGCTGTTTGCACCTATTATCAATTGCGCACGCAATCTTAGTTGATCACCCGCAAAACACACAACAACAGCACGCGCAAACTTTTTCAGTGCACACACAATTTAGTACTCTTTATTTAGGATCTTAGTAAATCGGGCCCTATGTAACTTCGAGGTGGATGGTAGAAACCCTTCCACACTACTGGTAAAGCACTACCGGTTTTCTCCAAAGGAGCCACCAAACTCAACAAAAGCTGAAAGTTACATCGTGCTTCTTCAAAGACCATTGCGGAATAAATCATGAATTGATATTTGAAGCAGGTCCACTGAGCCCAAGCTTTGTGTAGCCTCTAGCTTCATGGAAGCTGTGGTGCGCAGGAGGATACGAAAAGAACACAATATTGAGGAGGGGTTGGGGTTAGGTGTATTTGATTCAGTCAACTGATATGGCAGAACCTAGTCCGGGTTATGTGACTGTGGACTTAGAACCAAATAATAAAGGTTTTTTATGTTTTTTGAACAAACCTTATGTGTGCTGAACCGCGTGTGAACTTAAAATATGCCAGTCTGAAAGCCTTTTTTTTTGTCTCTACTAGCAACTTTATGTCTTTGAAGAATAGAAAGTGAGTCTCTTTCACTTGTAAGAGAAAACGAGATGTGAATTAGTACCAAGGTACACTTTGATCGCTATTTATTGATGTTTGATTTATGACTTCTGTATTAAAAACAGTGATTTTTGTAGACTGTAATATTTCTCTTATTTAATCTTTGCATCAAATTACAACATCCTGAATAGACAGGTTGTAAAACATGCTTTTTTTCACTTAATATTCAAAGGTTGTTGTTTTCTGTGTCAATTCAGAAATAAAGATTTTGCTTAGTTTCTTCATGTTCATTTTTCCAAAGTAACTTGAAAATATCAGATATTTTCCATCTGAAAAACAAAATCTTATCTGTTTGGCTTAATGAAGGACTGTTGTTTCCTCTGGTGACAGCATTTATTTTGTGTGTGTGTTTGAATGTTTCTGTGAATGTGTTAGGTCAGCTGAAAAAAACAGGTGCGATACCAGTGTGGCCTGCATCATAGGGGACCCTACTGCATTAAGATATTTGTACACTTCAAAGTTAAAAGTAAGTTTGCTTAAGTTGTTTATTTTTAATCACTAATTATTGTAGATTAATTTAGTTGAAACCTAAAATCTATGAACAAAAACCCAGACTGTATAACTAAGAAATTAAAAATCTCAAACGGTGTCTGCAACCATTTTTTGCGGTTACTGTACACTTTTCTTTTCTCTCCATTGGTTCTAAAACTCTTTTTGTTTTCAAACCGTTTTTCTCAGTTGCACTTTTTTCTTTTGCGATCATAATTCTGAAACAAGCCTCAAATTAGTTCCACGTCAATCTACAACAGGGAGGCAGAACATAACCGAGATCTAACACCTACTGAATGACTCAGTGCCTTACATCAACGGAGGTAAGTTTATTAACGACATTTACATCCAATATGATAAAGAAGTGTCCGATATTGACCACTTACCTTCACTTGCTGGTTCTTCATGACCACGACAAGCAAGTTTTTGGTGTTCTGACACAAGGACTGAGTCATCCAGTAGCCAATGAGCTTCTAAAACTTCGCTCTGTCCCGCCTCCCCATTAGATTGAATAGCACTGATTTGACACTTATTTCGGAATTGCTACCGCAAAAAGAAAAGTATAGCTAAAGATATATGATGGCTTTCTCAGAGAGTGAGTCAGGGGTGTTAGAGATTTTGGCTCTGTGATTACAGATTCTGGGTTTTGATCAAATCAAACTTTATTTGTATAGCGCTTTTCATACAAAGCACACACACACACGCAGACGCAAGCACACTACAGTTCACACAAGTATATGGCTGCTTATGAGATTTTGGGTTTTGATTCGTTTGACATAGAATTGATACCATAGTGCTGGTCCTGAGTACAAAATTTGTTTCATATGTAAACATGCAAATGAACATGCACCTTGAACCTTAACTCTAACTTGAAAGGGACCTGAAGAGGGCTAAACAATGTCATCTCATGTCTACAGAATACCATGTCACTACTGATTTGCCCCCATCCCCCACCCAGCAGTTGTCGCCGTCGTGCTGAGGTTCTGTATCTAACCCATTGCATGGATGTGTTATGGCCCTGTAGAAGTTCACAAAAATTCTCATTACAGGATAATGGAGACATATAACACCGGTGTTGGCACCGTAAAATTACCTCAGACCCTATAATAATGGAAACAAGACTATTATTACCATTAATATTCATCTTTATTTAACCAGAAAAATTGATTCGAGACCGAGAATCTCCTTTACAAAATGAATGGACAGAACTTTTTTCTACATTCAGATTTTTCGGATTTGTTAAAACAAAAAATATGTATGATGTTGTGCTCAAATTGTGTTGCATACTTTAAATGTGGACGGCACCCTATGATTATTCAAAAAGAGACAGATTCAGTGAGAGAGATGGAAGGATCAGAGTCAGGGAGAAAAGCTGAGACTTCAAACGACAGCAGAACGGTCAGGGGCACAGCAGATAATGATAACCTTATTGCCAGCAACTGTGTCCCCCTCAGCACTCGCTCTCAAGAAATGCTTGTGTTTATTGGTCCCCTCCTCCTCCTACCTTCCCTTGAAGTCAAATTTCCATCTGTGCTATTTAGCCACAGCCATCCCTTTAGCCTCCACGCCAATCAAGTGATTTAATCCAGTTGCAGAGGATGGAGTAGACTTGGCCCTCACACTCTAATCCGGGGAAATCCACATTCTTTTCCAAAGCCTGAGCATCAAGTGCTGTCACTTATAGCCTGAAAAAGCTTAAAGTAAAGGGAAGTCTTTTTTTAGTCTGCCTCAGTCCGTGCCCAAAAGAGCAGAAATGTTTATCCATGACTGCGAGTGGAAAAAGAACATTACTTGTCATTGTGCTGCAATGACAATTTAATTACTTGAGTTGCCCAGCTGTTACTAATCTAACCATGTTTACCTATCTAAAATACTTATTTTAATAGATCCGTCTTGCACATTGCATAGAGTCTGACACATTAAAACCTTTCGTGCAGGCCAACTAGCTGCAACCACGTGGGCAGAATTAAAGTCATATCAGAGAATAGAGTTAGTGTAGTTAATAATTGATCTATACAGTCCATTTAGTCCAATCACAGTAAAAAAAAAAAACAACTCTGTTTAATGACAGATAAAAGAGCGATACAATTTAGAACCCTCCTTGAAATCAAACTACTGCTACAGTTAGGCTTTATGCCCGAATGGATTACATTTGGTGTCTTGGTTGTATTTTTAGAAGTGGGTTAACGCTCAAATTCCTCATGTGCTACATGGTTTAAATAATGCACGTTAAGTTTGATCTTGATCTGGGTTACTGGGGTCTTTTCAGTGTGAATGACTCAACATTAAAAATGAGAATGGCTTAATTCTCTTTCTGGTGCGCAGTTTCCAAAGTTGCTGGAAAGAAGCAAATGTGTTACATTTTAGTAATCGAATGGAAGGAGTAAAATAGCAGCAGTGATTACTCTTTTGTATGATGGTCTTGAATGCATTTTTGCCTCGATAAAGATAATGGCAGCTGGGAGAAAGATTCTTTTTTTTTTTTAACCCAAATCCCAGCCTGCACGGTGAAATTACAGAAATGTAGTCAGCACAGAGACTCTTGTCATGGGAAATTTAAATATTGAAAACCCTTGCCCTCTATTTCGTATTTATTAACAAAATGACAGTCTGACAGCAGGAAGGTGAGTTTGTGCCCCACAATAACAGAGCGCTGATTATCTATAGACAACAGCACATTTGTTTGAAGCCAAAACCACTGCCTCCATCTGAACTTGTCAAAATCGAATGCAAATGAAGCCAGTTTCTGCTTCGCTGCACCTCACAAATTAATAACTGCTCACACCCTGCATTACAGTGCAATTAGATTGTCCATTATTTTGTAAACGCCAGCAGAATTATTTCATACTCAAGCATATTGTCATGTGGCCACATTTGCCTAACAAACGTAAGATCAAAGGCGTATTTTTGAATCCTAATCAAATCTATTTCAAGTCCCTTGCTGGTGCTGGATAGAGGGCTGCAGTCTGTGGCTGGCACGGTTTGAGACCCATTCTGAATACCTGCAACAGTAAATAGATAGGCGGGAAGGATAATTTGCATATAAAAAGGAGCTATGATAAAAGAAAGTACTTAACCTGGAGTTTCTCACCATCCAACACTCTGGCACCTCCAGCAGAATGACAGAAGACTGCTTTTTATCAAAGGGGATCCCATTATAAGATAATTGTATTTATTCTGGATGGAGAGTGAAAGTGAAAAAAGAAACAAAGAACATGGTCTGCGGTGCTGTAGACCAGGACATGCACCTGTAAGACAGTGAAGAGCCACTCTGAATACATACTGAGGAAGTGGAGAGCAGAGATGACTGTAGTGTCAGTGTGTATTAGTAATGGGGCCAGTTTCTCTACCAGGATCGTTGCTTTGAACTTGCATAAATCCTATAAGGTATAATTCATGTTGTGTCAATTACCATGCAACACATGTAACAAGATGAGCAGAGGGAGTCCCAAATCATAACTCTTCAAACAGTATGTGCTTACTTCTCCACCCTGTTAACGCTTCTCTTGTCAGTCATGCAGTGAGATCAATGCCGCAACACTCAGCACTCTTGAAAGTTTCTTTGCTGGTTTGGAATTATTTGAGATTTTCTATGAGGTAGAAGCAACCTGATATTACCTGCATACTGGTGTTTTTACTTGTCGTTTTTTTAACACGAGTTACTGCGGGCTCTTATGGCAGCGTTGCTTTAAAGCTCGACGGGTGATGCTTCTGAAGTGCCTTTGTCCCGGCATAAAGAACCACTCAAATTTCTTCCTGTTCTTCATTGAAAAGGTCCCGCCCCCATGTACAATTTAATTGGCTAGCTTTTGCTGTGTAGCTGGAAATTTGATTGGCCAACGCTTGAAAATTCCCCAACTTTTGACGGATGGTAATGCTGCCAACAAGACGGAACCCACGATTCAGTTCGGCAACACTTGACATCACCCCATTCAAAGTAAGCTACACATGAGCAGCCAGATGATACAATGATCAGTCTTTCCATCCTCCAGTTATATTCACTTCAGTGGTCACTTTAATAAAGTTTAATGCTTATTGCTACCCACATTCACAATGTTTTTAAGTGTATTCAAAAGCAGTGTTTTCACCTAAATCTGTGAGCAAATGTGCACATAAATTACTTCCTCATTAAAAACCTACTCCTCATGAACTCAGTATTAAGCTCAGATTTGATCATAATGATGTTTGTATGCTTGTGAGTCAATTGCACACTGGCAGTGCAAAATTCATGCAAAACATGAATGGAACAAAACAAAAGTCATCTCTCTAGTGATCTAGTAAGAAGAAAAAGACCATCCAAAAAGGTTATCAGCAACAGGTCTAAAGGTCTGTGATGGGGTTGCATCATTGCTCTTAGCAAAGGTAATTGACACTAATGTGGGCAGCAGTGGCTCAGGTGGTAGAGCGGGTCTTCCGATAATTGAAGGATTAGCGGTTTGAACCCCCGCCACCCCCAGTAATCTGACTTGTGTCCTTGGGCAAGACACTTGACCCTACTTGCCTCCTGTGAGGGCATCGCAGGTGTATGAATGTTGTATGAATGTTCCAGGGGTGGTCGGAGAGACAGTTAGTCGCGGATCGGCTGCCACGTTTCCATCAGTCTGCCCCAGGGCAGCTGTGGCTGCAGATGTAGTTCACCACCACCAAGTATGAATGAGGAGTGAATGAATAATGGAGCCATTGTGAGCGCGTTGAGTGTCCAGGAAAGCACTCTATAAATCTAATCCATTATTATTATCATAATATTAATGCTGAAAAGTACATTGAGATTTTAGAGCATCTTCTCTAGGGACATCCATGGATGTTTTAAGAGGACAAAGCAAAAACCGTATTCAGCACATATTATAAAGGTATGACTGAGGAAGAAGATGGTATACATACTGGACTGCCTGCAGTCCTGACCTGTCCCCCAAAAGAGAAAGTGTGGAGAATTGTGACACGAGAAAATACTTGTACCAATGATCTCCATCCCTGGTCCTCAGAGCCCAAAGTCCTGCATGTTTTTGATGGTTGCTTTCCTGCAACACACCTGTTTCAATTGACTGGATCACCATCAGCATGTCATCAAAGTCTACACGTCTGTCAATGGTCCACTCATTTGAGTCAGGTATATTAGAGCAGATCAACACCTAAAACACGTAGGCCTGAAGGCCACTATCCGAACCGTGACATGTTTGCAGGAAGAATGGGAGATGATAACCCTTGAAACATGTCATTACCTCCTGTCCTTAATGCCTGAATGCCTTTTCAGTGGTGCAAAAAAGTAAGGAAAACATTACAAGGTGTTTTTTTGGAAACTTCTCTAAGCCTGAACAGCCAAAATCGCTGTACATTAACAAAGAGAATAAACATAATGAGAAAAAACATTTCTTGGCTTCATACAATCTAAGTTGAATAAATAAATCCACCATGCATTCAGAAAAGGAAAAATGTATCAGAATCAGAAAAAGGTTTATTGCCAAGTTTGTTAAACACACACAAAGAATTCGTTGTGGTGATTGGTGCGAGACATTTTTCATGACAAGCTCTCAGTTGTTAGTTGATCCATGTGATGTTTTAGTTGCAGTTCCATAGGGTGACAGTCAATATCTACAAAATATTTTCAGGCTGTGGTTAGTCAATGTCAAAGTCTTCAGTTATCTATTCCGTCCTCAGAATAAGGGACAGCTGGTTACTGCTGCTGCTGGAGGGCATCGCAATGAGCCTGGGGTCCCTCTGGGTTTTAAGGAGGTCTTCAAGAAACCACAAGGACATTTGCCTCATCTCTCATGGGTCTGGTACGATGCAGTCATCATGTGCTGTAGTCCAGCCTTGAATCATTCTAACCGAATGAAAATCAACATGTGTAAAGAGTGTGTATTCCTTTTTTCCTTTGCATACCCTCTATAGATGGATCTTTGTCTATGATCTCTCTCAGGTTGGTCTGATGCATTGAATAATTACTGTTGCCCCAAGGTGACCTTGATGAACAGTGCCGTTGCATCCCTCCCTTTCCCCCCATCTCTGTAACAGCGCTTGACAGAGCACACCTCTAGGGAGCCTTTCATCTAGATAGGAGAGCCATCAGTCAAGGTGGCAATTGATCAGGCCGTCAGACGGCTTGATTTCCTTGTGCAATAATCTGCTCAGTTTTGACACTAATGTGTAAACAGGAAGAGAAGAGCAGGGCAGCTTTATGCTTTGTTTACTGTCTTCGATGAATTATGATGAAGATTCTTGACATCAGAAGTCCCTTTTTGTATCCTGAACACTGCTGTATGTATGTTTTCATTTAATTTTTTTTCTTTTTTTTGTGCCCTTGAGCATGATCGTCAAATTAATCCACCATGCATACAAAAAAAGGATGAATGCATCATCGTCACTGCTATTTCCTGGTGCCGAACAAGACATACGAGTGCTGCAAACGCCAAGTGGTTGCTGACAATCCATTTCAAGACAACACTGGATTAGAGCGTTTGGTTCCCTGTCATGGTCAGTGTGCTATTAGGACATTTACAGGCAGGGTGACATGTGTTAGGCATTGATAATGACTACTGAATCACAATGAACCCACTGGAGTATTGGGTAAAATAAAAGAACACAAACATATCAGTCCCAAGCATGGCGGCAACCGCCCACAACAAAGAGCAGTGTCTTCCATGCTGAGCTAAGCTGATGGGTTTTATATTCAAATAATAGGTACAGGGAGGAATACCAGCAGCATGGGATTTCTTCCTACATTAAGCCATCTAGAGCAACCATGTACATAGTAACATGGCTGTAAGACTTTATTTAAATTTTACATGATCCTCAGTAAAAAAAAAGGAACATTTTCATAAAGCCATTGGCTCAAAGATGCATACCAAAAAACAAGGCAATTCAAGTTTAATTCCTTAAAGCTGGCTGTTTGGCAGCCCAAAGCAATTTTCTGTCAATACACTGTTGATTTATAATGAGCTCTCAGTGTTTAACGAGGAGGAAGTATATAATGTATTGTTTTGTTTACCAGTCCGCTGCTTGGTCAATAGGTTTTATTAGATTTAAACTGCGGGTGGGCAAAATAAATAGGAATTGTAATGATTGCCATGATTGACAAGATTCTCTTTGTTTTTTTTTTAGACTTATTTAGTGCTGTCAAGCGATTAAACATTTTTTGAGATTGATTAATTAAGATCTGTAATTAAATAATCTAATTAATCTATTTTTTAATCTCAGCTAAAAATTACTGAACAAAGCCCCCAACTTGAGGTGTTTTCCTTTAAATTCATTACATTATTGTGGCAGATCAAAAGATTGATATAACAAAAAAAAGTGGCTTTATAAAGTTATTTTTTTAACAGACTCGAACAGATGCATATGACAAGCCGTTTGAGTATTTATTCCACATCCTTGATATCAGACATCAGTGTCCTTTACTAGTTTGTACAAAACAAAAGGTTTCACTAATCACACTTCTGGGTGACACTAGTTAACTAGTACATTATACAAGTTAACTAGTGGGTTTCAAAATGTCTGACATGTTAACTAGTTAAGAGGTTTCTGCTTTCTAGTTAACTAGGGACATACAGTTGTGTGCTAGTTAACTAGTACCGTATTTTGACGACCATACGGCGCAGTTTTGTGTGTCATTTCTGTATTTAAAACACACACACGGTGCACTGACCGAAAAGGCGCTGTCTACATACACATGGAGCGCTGCCTTACCACAACAAACACACGTGGCGTGCCATCTTACAACAACACACAAACAAGCATACAAGTGTGTGTATTTAAAAATAGAGCAGGAGCAAAACTTAGTTTTATTGTGCTTTATTTAAGGTATTACAATGGTTATTGCATTAATCAAACCGATCGAAGTCTT
The DNA here is from genome assembly GCF_033807715.1 of Cololabis saira. Taxonomy (NCBI): domain Eukaryota; kingdom Metazoa; phylum Chordata; class Actinopteri; order Beloniformes; family Belonidae; genus Cololabis; species Cololabis saira. The sequence goes on along the minus strand of NC_084596.1, from coordinate 12,915,309 downwards.
AATCCTCGGTTTCTGCATTAAACAGGTGCGCTAAATCAAATATGCAACATGCATTTGTTTATGGAATGATGTAAGTAGGAGAGAAAGTTTGTCTGCATTATAAGTACAAAGCAATAAAAACTGGAGCCCACCAACTGAAGAAAAGACATACTGGCGAACAAAGTTCCATAAAGAGGTTGGATGCTTCAGGTAGCATTTAATCCAATTCATTCTGAAGGTGTAATTTAGTGAAGTCCAAAATATTAAGACCGCCTTTACTGTATTCATTCATTAACACAAATTTTTTAAAGGGGACCTATTATGAAAAACATGATTTCTCTTGCTTTAAACATATATAAGGTGGTCTCCCCTCAGCCTGCCAACTCAGAGGAGGAGGAAAGCAACCAAAGTCTGCAGTGTCTGTACAGCCTGCCCGGATGAGCCATCCAGTGTGATGTGGCTTCTACGAGCCATTCAGATTCTGCTCGCTTTCGTTACGTAACGACGGAGCGATTTACATCGGTTGCCTCCGATGCGTGAAACCACGCCCACAACTAACTCCGCCGGCCGGAGCTTCGACCATTTTTTCATAGCGGTGTATCGCGTCATTCAGGCAGCCAAGGCTGAATTTCGAATTTATTTAGCAAAAACAATCAAAAGCTTGTTTTTAAGACATTCAAGGCCTATGTAAAATAGGTATTAGATGCCATAATAGGTCCCCTTTAAGATAATGAGTCCGATTTTTTTCAAATAAAGTCAAATAAAGTCTATTGCCCCTTTCTTTTTGATACACTAGCTACTTCATAACACGTCATCAGTGAGGTCACTCTAAAATTAAATAGTCACACACTTTTCAAGTTATTTGTTTGTGTTTAGAGAGGCTATATTTGTATATGGTATATGTGGCAGGGTGTAGGATTGGTGCGTGGTCTGCAGGGGAGAGAGGGACTGCGGGGGAGGAGTGCACAGGTGGCGCGGGTTGGATCGGCTGATTGGGCACAGGTGTGTCTTATCAGTCTCTCTTACTTGCCTGTGTCTTTAAGTAGTGGGCTGACCATAGAGGGGGGGTGATGAAACAGAGCCGCCTGAGAGTCTGAGACGACGGCTGCTGTGTGTGTGTTATACGTATCGGACCAACAGTGACCAATAAAGTCAACCATTTCTCAGCCAACCCACGTGTCCTCATTCCTGTCCGGTTACCCCGGTAGCACAAGTTGGCTACAGTATAATATTTTTTTAGCCACCAGAAAAACAACGTTTGACCTGGCCTTAATTTGGAAAGGGCGTTAAATATAAAAACTATTTTGCTACACCTGGCAGCAAATTGGGACTTTTAAGTTTCACGGTATGTTAGAATTATTTTTAGTAAGTATGGTTTGATAAAAAGAAAAAAATACATTAGGGAAACCCATTTATTGAGAAAGAAAAAAAATAAATATTGATGCTATATTTCTTCATATAAAACACATTTTAAGATTCACTTTTTATAGTTTTTTTAAGTTATGCTTATTTCATCCATCCATTTTCTATACCCGCTTTATCCTTTGCAGGGTCACGGGGGTCTGGGGGTTACACCCTGGACAGGTTGCCAATCTATCGCAGGGCCACATATAGAGAAACAACCAGGGGCACTGGAGAATCATCAATTAACCTACTATGCATGTTTTTGAACTGTGGGAGGAGGGAACCCACGCAAGCACAGAACATGCAAACTCCACGCAGAAGACCCCCGCCGGGCCAGGGAGTTGAACCAGGAACCTTCTCGCTGTGAGGCAACAGTATTAACCACCAAGCCACTGTGCTGCCCCAATGCTTGTTTCAAATTGATAAAAATTGTCAAGGAAAAAAAAGTTATTTTCTGAGAAGACCAAAACAGTTTTTCATTGTGGATCCTTTAAGGAGCCTTCGATGGTTTGATCACTACCCAATCAGGATCTTGTCCCGCCTTCTTTATTTGCATATGCTCTACTAGTAACACTAGTTAACTAGTGATTGTTTTCCACACCCAACCAATCAAGCACAAGAAGCCCACCGCACAGACACAGATTTCACAATAAAGGCAACTCGCAAACAGAAAAAGTAAAAATTAGAGATTAAAAAATAGATTGAGATTAAAAAACATAACGTGGTAAATATGCCTGTAATTAATTAATCGTAATTAACGCGCTAATTTGACATCCTTAGGCTTAGTACTTTCAACTAACTAATGTGGTCATACCATTGACTGGTTTCTAACACCAAAATGTGAAATCCTGAAAATGCAGTTCTTTAGTTATAGCCTATCTCAGAGACAGGCCAAAGAGCAAAAGCAAACAGTGATACCTAATTTCAAGGCTCTAGGTTATATTTCAGCGTGCGTCTGAAATCCATTAAGACACTTGTTCACCACAGGTCATTACATGACATTATGAAGTATATATTTTCTGAAAAACTTAAATGGCATGGTCACACACCTCTGTCTGTGATTTAAGACTTTTTATCCCTTCATTATTATCAGCAGATGCTGTGGAGGTGTCACAAACAATGACATGTTCTGTTTTGAAGCTTAAGAAGGTGACATAAATTTAAAAAGAAAAAGCTATTTTTTTCATGGTTTATAGCATAAACTTGGATGTTTTAAGAGATTATCAACTCCGAAGAATCATAAAGCATATCCCCTATCATTTTTATTTTAACAGATGTTTAATATTCTGAGCTCTTTCTTTCATTGAGTGCTTTACTCTATCAGAATCCACTTTTATCAAATCCAACACAACTTTGTCATAAGTTTACCCATACAAGCAACATTTTTTAACGTTGATGAAGTAACGTTGAACTGCCACCTGACTGTTAATCTACTTAAATCTTATGTGCAGCACAGATAGGAAAAAAAAAGGCTAAAAAAAATTGTAAATGAAAAACGGATCTGATTCTGGTCATGTATCGGATAGGTGTCCGTAGCAGACTGAAGATTCAGGTATTTGAATATGAATTTCCCAGCCAGTTCAAATATTCTTCAATTTTGTATGTGCCAGTGTTAGCTCTCAGGGTTGGTCTGGTCTCTTGTTGCGATGTGTAAAAGTTTTAACCTGTATGCTGCTTTGTCTTCAATAAGTCATAAAAGAAATCCAGCGTTGCATTGTTTTGCATAATCTCTCTCTTCTGAATATGTCTCTGAATCCAAGGATCACCGGATCTTTTGATACTTGAATTTGTGAAATAGCCCATCACTTTTTTTGTACTGGCGTTTGTGCTTTCTATCCATTATTTTTCAAAGCCAACCAGGCTTCTTCTTAAACCTTTTCAGCTTACCGTTTTGACTTGCACTCTTAACCTAAATATAAGCCAAGTTGTTATCTTTAGAATATTTCTCCAGGAGGCGTCCAGGAGGCATCCTCACCAGATGCCTGAGCCATGTCATCTGGCACCTCTTGATGTGGAGGAGCAGCAGCTCTAAACTGAGCGCCTCCCGGATGACCGAGTTTCTCATTTATAAGTGAGAGCCCAGACACCCTGCAGAGGAAACTTATTTCAGCCACTTGTATCCACAACCTTGTTCTTTCAGTCACTACAGGAACGTAGACGGACTGGTAAATGAAGAGCTTTTCAGCTCAGTTCCTCCTTTACCACGACAGACTGGTAAAAGTAAGTTGGAGATGTTTCCTGTGAGGGCTGGACATCTGCCATGGCTACTCTTTGTCACTGATTCTGTTCATTACTTTTATGTACGGAATTTCTAGGCGCAGCCGAGGAGAGGGCGGTGTCTGGTTTGTTGACCTCAGAATTGGGTGTCTGCTTTTTGTAGATGATGTGGTTCTGTTGGCTTCATCAGATCAATACCTGCAACTCTCAGTGGAGCAGTTCACAGCCAAATGTGAAGTGGCTGGAATGATAATCAGCATCTCTATATCAGAGACCGTGGTCCTCAGTTGGAAAATGGTGGAAGGCCCGCTCCAGGTGACGAATCAGATACTGTCCCAAGTGGAGGAGTTCAAGTATCTTGGAGTCTTGTTCATTTATTTAACAATACTTTATTAATTCCTTCAGGAAAATCATAGTTATAGCTTTACGTGCTGTTAGTCATACCACAAAACGAAGTCCTCCCTTAAGCCGGGCATACACTGTGCGATATTTTAAATCGTATGAGACTGCCCCATCTCACACTGCACGACTAGATCGCGGAGTTCAAAAGTTTAGAGCCCACGATTTATGTTCTCACACTGTACGAGCCGATGCACGGATACGACCCGTCTGCTCACACTATACGATCATAATCCTCACGTCGGACTTCTGTTACTGGAACTCGAGGCCGGTTTTGGGGCAGGGGTGCGCTGTGTCCACCCAAACGTGCGTCCTGCCCACCTGATCAAAGGTTATGGGATCCTTTATTTTTTTATAATTTTATATATATATATATATATATATATATATATATATATATATAAAAAAATTCCCAAAATATCTGTACCGTTTCTGATTGGGTGTGTGCACTGCGCATCATTTTTTGACACAACAAAGAACGCATACCGTTGTGTCTAAAGTTGTGTCTCGGCGGAGGAACCCGACAAAATGCAAAATGAGAAGAGAAAAAAGAGGTGTTCCGAACAGCAGACAGCGCACACACTAAAGGCTGATTTATGGTTCCGCGTTACATCAACGCAGAGCCTACGGCGCAGGGTAGGCGGCGACCCGCACCATACGTGGAAATGCGGTCTTTTTTTGCTATTAAAACATGATTTTTAATGTGAATTTGCAACACTTAAACTGCAAATAATAGTTTTTGACGTGACATCAGATATTGCGCATGCTCTCTGCGAAAGGATGAGGCCAATCGGGTCGCAGCTGTTTCAACTGTGCGATGCCTTCACGAGGAGAGACCAGGATTTCAAACATGCTTGATTTTCTTGCGACTTCACGATTCGTGATCGGGAGCTCGTCGTGAGGTGTTAATCTCTCGTCGTTACCCCACGTACACTGCACGAGGCACGAGCAACGATTGGGTCAAAATCGGGCCCGATCAAAAAAAAGTCGCACGACTGGAAAATCGGCTCAAAACGAGCCGATAATCGCACAGTGTATGCCCGGCTTTACACGAAAAAGTTGTCTGCCGCTATGAATCAGAATGAATAATAATGCATAACGTGCTTCCTTGCACATGGAAAGGGTCAACTCTTGCTAGCATCTGACTGAGTGATAAAAGCACCCATGTAATGGTTTGAAAAGGGTGGAAAAAGATGGTCTTGTCCCTTGAGTGACAGTATTGTCTATCTCGTCACTGCTACACCATCTAGCCATGGGGTTTAAATATTTAAAGAGAAAGGGCAAACCCTCTTTTCCTGACAGTTTTACAGAATGTGAGACTGTATTCTTGGCTGTCATAGTTGATGCTGGACAGACATCTCTTTACTCAAATTCAAAAGTAAAATAAAGTAAAAAGTGACCCCTGCCATTAATTCTGCTTGCCGTTTACCAATGCATTCTGGGATACTTTACCATCAAGTCTACACAAGTATCCAGTGGATGTGTCCTTGATAAAATGGGCTGTATTTTGACCATATTTTACTGAATATGGACTTTGAATTGAAACAGTGCTGACTGTGACTGATGACCTATCAAAGTCCAGAGTAAAACAAGAACATACAAAACTAAATATTGAGAAACACCCATACTAATCCTAATGAAGAAAAGTAAGATGTCAAATGATGCATTAACATGTGTTGATATAAATTTGAACTGCTACGATGGCACCCCATATGAAGTCGTGATGGATATCTCCTTATTTCCATTTTCGTATACACACAAAATAATGAACCAAAACCTGAGTTTTTACATTCATATTTGTATCTATGCATGAATAAATAATAATGAATAAGAAAAGAGTTCAATTTCAGCTTTAATTAAAAGTCTGCACAAATATTCCAAAAATTGATTGCTTTGAACACTTTCTAGATTTTCTTTAAAGTCAATAATCTTTCCTTTTTTTTAGATTGCCCTGTCTCAGTTGAGGTCTGATTGTCATCTTTTGAAAAGAGCACATGTTGTTTCCTGGAACGAGCTCGGCTCCCTGACCTCCCTTTCTTTTCTGTTTCAATAGTTCGCTGTTATTTCCCTAGTCTGGCTCTGGCAGGCCGATACAATGAATTTGAGGTTCCACAAAAGAGACTTTTACGCTACATTAGTCAAGAGTCCCACATGCGTCTTTGACACAAAAATACAATTTATTGAGACAGAGCGGTTCATCTTGGCAGAATCTCTGTTGATATAATGAGCACCCTCCCCTTTTCTTTCTTTACAGCACTAACTGCTCCGCTGAAGATGAATTTAGCATTCATTCTTGAAGTAAGAATATGGTCTTATCAGCGACATTGTGAGATTACATGACAATTCAAAGGCAGCTATGCAGAATTAATTCCCACAAATTACCTGTGACATTTATTTCCCTGAAGCAGAACTATAAACATAACAAAGAAGGACTTTCTGAACAGTGACACATGCCCGCAGGACCATAATGGTTCTAATCTTGTCAATAGTTTATTCGTGATAGAAACATGTCTTCTTGCTCTGGGATTTGTCAATGTGTTGTCTGTCAAGCTGTGAGGAGTGGCTGATTAATCACAGATGTAGAAGCGACCTAAACACCATCAGTGAGCTTCCAGGTCATCACATCAATGAATCAATTTGCTGTGTGCTCACACATGAAATAAGACCTAATGAGAAGTCCCTCAACCTCAATCACAGGGTCACAGAAGGAATTACTGTTGTCATCTTTACATTGTTTTTTGGATTTTTTTTTAAAGTGGAGTTATGATAAAAAAATCACTTTTTTTAAAAGGTTTGAGCATATTTTGTATCTGGTGCACCTAACAGAATATAAAGACATCTTAAAGGAGCATGAGGCTCCTTTTAAGAAAAGAGACTCTATAGCGCCACCCACCCACAGCCGTCGGGGGTACTGCAGCCAACAGTGAAGCCGGCACGGGAGAACGGGGAGAACGTGCATGCAGCGTCATGTGACGTCACATCCGCAGGACAGCGCGGGAAATTCGGCCCCACAATTGCAGCACATTTTGCAGCACACAGCCTGTTCAAGGCAACGGAGAGATACGCTAGAGGGCTCATTCTTTTTGGTTTGGAACGCTTCATCTGACATTATTACTAGAAAACCTATAACGTATACGCATTTTTTTCATAAATCCTGCCTCAATCCTGCCTCATGCTCCATTAATAAACTATTCCGTGCGTGTTGAGGATGCTAAAGCTGATGAGGATACTACAAATGGGAGAAATTGTTCTGTTCAGATTTCTACGTTACATTGAGACTTTATTACGACAACCGATGGAATTCCTCAGCAGAATTTACTTATTTCGAACACCTGCGGCCTTTTTCCACACAGCTGAACGCTTTTCAAGCTCCACAATAGTGTTGTCTTCACAGCCAGCAGGTAATAGGTTTGCCATGGCCAAAACTGGAAGCACCAACGTGCTCAATTATTGGTTGTACAAGCCAAAACAAAACATCAACAGACAACCAGAGAGCCCGGTGGATTAACTTGTGTTTGACCGACACATGTAACAAATACCTCATTAAAGGAGCTTGAGGCAGGATTTATGAAAAAAAATTGTATACGTTTTAAGTTTTCTAGTAATAATGTCAGATGAAGCGTTCCACCCCAAAAAGAATGAGCCCTCTAGCGTATCTTTCCGTTGCCTTGAACAGGCTGTGTGCTGCAAAATGTGCTGCAATTGTGACCAGAATTTCCCGCGCTGTCCTGCGGATGTGACGTCACATGACGCTGCATGTGCGTTCTCCCCGTTCTCCCGTGCCGGCTTCGCTTTTGGCTGCAGTACCCCCGACGGCCGTCGTGGTGAAGGGTGGCGCTAATGAGTTTCATTTCTTAAAGGAGCCTCATGCTCCTTTAAGAATACACAGAATTGTAAACATTTTCTGTAAAAAGCTACAATATTTCACCTTCATTGCCAAATTGTCTACACCTGACTAAATTTCCCTTTCTCGTCTTAGACACCTTCCTCTTCTTTATTGTTACATTTCTTAACATACTTCTTGCTTGTTTGCCAACCGTATCTACTGTCCTATCAGCACACATCCATCACACATCCTGTCCTACCCACATGTGCCGACTGCATAAGTGTAATGTGGATGCCCAACATGCAATTTTTTCATATGGAATTGCAGGCTGTCGTCTTTCAGGGAGTATAATGAAATATATATTGACTTATTTTGATTGAAGCTATTTGAGGGACATTTGAGAAAGTTTACTTGTATATTATTTTTGTTGTTCACCGGTGAAGCCTTTGATATTGATGGGCAGGTGCGTGAAAAGGTAATAAGCAACCGGAGAGAGAGAGAGAAAAAATGCACTGACAGAACCCATTACCTTTGCTGGAAAATACTTCACACATCCACTCAAATAAGAAAAAACATGAGGGTATAAAATAGGAAAATGCTCATTTGGCCTCAGTATAGCTGCTAGAAAATGGAACATTATCAGGGTGCAATATGTCTTCTAAATAGGTCACTGAAATTCTGCTGTTTATGCTGTTTGCCGAGGAAAGCTGTCAATCAGCAGAGAACAAGATGCCGCCGTTAAACTCCAGGCTGTTCTTTTTACACCCTACAGCACCATTATTCAAAGATGATGATACATAAGTCATGATGTAAATTGAAGTCTTGTGTGCCAGGTTCAGTTGGATTGCAGACAGAGTCTACGGGAACATTGCTCATTATGTTAATCTCAGCCATCAAAATAGTGCCGGACTCTGTTTACTCTAAGAATACAGAGGGGTGACAAATTAAATGAAAACCCTGAATAAATAAGAAGAGAGGCATCATTAATGCAGATGGTTTTGCACAGGAGGGGTGGAAAACCATTGATTTTTAAGGCTTTTAAGCCTTGCATGTAGGACAACTTGCACTGTTTTTGTTTGTTTTTTTCTTTCTCAGGTTTTGCACTTTAGATTTTTGCTGTAATAATGCAGGAGTTTTCTTGTCATTTCACTGTCCTCACAGGAGTTGCATTTTTAAAGGTGAGATCACTCAATGCATAGGTCCACATGTTATTTTTTTCCCATAACACTCCTCTCTGTGCGCATTTAAACATTCATGTGTATCACTGGAGACATGTAGTCCAGCTTTACAAGCCCAGTGATCACCATTTTGGGACATGGGCCATTTGGAAAAGACTTGCTACATTTTTTGTTGCATAATCCTGGTATCGCAGCAGTGACACATTTTCTTAAGCCAGGTTATTAAATATTAAAGACTATTCTTTTTCCTCAGCTTTGTTTCAGACAGTTATGTCATTTGTGAAGCTTGGATAAATCACGTACACCACTTCAAATGCAGTTTATAGTTTCTCCTCCATTTTTCATTTTTATTTTTTATTTTGGATCCAACAAAAACAGTCATGCAAACAATATGATACACTATAAAATACAACAAAAATAAAGAAGTTTTACCTTAATGGACTAATAGAAACGGATGTCATCACACTAACTCTTGACATCTATTTGCATCAACTGTGCAAACTGACTGTCTTACAAAGATTTTAAAAACTATATGCTGTAACAACACCACTTCAGACTAAATGGGGGCAGCATATCACAAGAACATTCACATAGCAAGTAGCAAAAAAGGCGATTCCACAATATGAAAAGTTTTTTTGTTCTAAATCACTGACGAAATATAAATTGACATATCGACATATCAGTCGACATATAAAGACATCAGTAATGTATTTACTGTTTGACAACTTAAAGAGTGAACATTTTTCGGATTAGAGACTCAGTTTAAGGTTACACCAAACAAACCATGCTTCAATGGTGATTAGACAGTGAGAGACGGAGTTGGAAGCAAATCAACCACTGAAGGAATTTGGGTATTTTTCTACTCTTCTCCACTTTCTTTCTCTGTGAGATTGTTTTTTTCTGCTGTCCCCTCTCTGAAACCAAGTACAGATCTAGGCTGACAGTAATGGTAACAAGTCTGCAGCTCTTTTTTTAAAAAGATGCATCATTTATTGATGTACAGGTCGAAACTTTTCCAACCCGGACTCACCTGATGCTTTATTATGACTTTACTGTAACCTAAACCTCAGATAATACAAAGGACGCATTATGCTCAATCCACTACCCAACTTTTCATTTTCTTATGAGAGTGCTTTGTTGCTGCTTAATAATGTGTGCATGCTTTGGGTAAGGTAAATCATACGTAATTGAGGAGGGGGGAAAAAACAGGAGAACAAAGCTAACTATTTACATCCGTTGGTGTCAAACAGAGAAGGTTACACAGAAGGTTTTGTGAAATACATTAGAAGCAATGCAAAGATATCACACCGCTAATATCATTTTCAGTTATCTACTAGGGTGACTCAAAACATATTCTCCCTCCTAAGTGATGCTTTGCGAACCACTGGTCTATATGGTCCATCTGGGTGGCGCTGCCAGCCAAACGTCCTCTTCTTATGAATTTATTTTTGTACCAATTGTTTTCACAACAGCCTGCATATATATGGTGGGTTGGTGGGAAAGCTGGTGAAAGAGCCCTAATGACTTTAGGTATACTGATAATACTACCATGATTTATATCACTTCTAGTGGAAGAAAGTGGTATTACAAGTTTTGCATTTTTTCTTTGCATTATATATTTATTGTTTCTGTGGTACTTATATACATATTTTATATGCGCATTCTTGTTATTCTGTATTCTTGAAACTCTTGTGCTCTGCAGGCCGTCTTGGAAGAGATTTTAAATCTTAAGAATTTTTTTCCCTGGTTGAATTAAGGCTAGAAAACAAAATAATAAAACTATATAAAACACAATATTAATTACCAAAGAAGATTTCATTTACACTACGAGGAAACTATCAAGCAGTTTTTAGGTAAAAAAGGATTATGACAATGTTCTTCTTCACTGAGCAATAAGTCAATATTTGGCTTCATTCTAGCCACTGGTTACATTTATTTGACTGACACATTTGAAAGACATTTAAAAAAAAAAGTAAGTGCAATATCTGTTTGGGTTTTTTTGGGCTAACAAAATTTGTTCAATAAAATGTGTGTGATTATGAATAACTGCAAGGACATACTCATTACTCTAATTACAGCAGATTTTTGGGTGGATTTTCATGAACCAGAAAAGGGAAATTCTGTTAGGTCAGAATGGACTACATAAACAAGAACAAATGTAAACATGTTTTTCCTGATGGGATCAAACTCAGTATCAATATAAACCAGAGCTTAAGGCAAAAATAGGATCTCCTTCAAAAGAGTATTTCAGTCCCCTGATTGTTAGTGTTTCAAAGGGTAATTCTAGGTCCTCTGTGTTTCTGTGATGCAGTGAAATCTGATGAGTTCTGATGTGGTTTCTGATCAGGGGTGTTTTGAGGAGGAAACTCCCTTGGTGGTTCTTGGCTTCCTCTGAGATTTGGAATGAAGTTCTTAAAAAATCCTCCACCATAATTACAAGGCAGAAATTCAGCAAGTCAAAGAGAGGGCAGAAATGAATGTGATATCCGAAACATGAATCATATTTTCATTACCATGGACACTGAAAGAGAAGGAGAGTAATAAATCACAATTAAAAAGTCAGCTGCACACGACAGGCAGTCTCTTTTCCCTGTGGTCTGACATCACAATTTTAGATTTAGGTTTTTAGGCTTTAAAGAAAGATGGTAACCAGCAAGAAACACAAATGAAGCAAACAGTGCAACATTGCAATTAAAAAATTTACAAAGGCTGGTTTCCAAATCATACCATCCACAAAGGAAAAATAGATTTACATTTGAAGGGCAGATACGGATTTGCATTTTGGAAACAAGTTCTATGGAGGGGGGGGGGGGGGGGGGGGTATCTTTTGGTGATGATGAACAACATCATTTAGTTAAACACTGGTGGCAGATTTTTTATGAATACCTTTGAGCCTTTGAACACCTCTCCAATTTTGATGATCCAGTATGTTGGATGTGGTAATATCTAGCCAAATGATAGGGTTTAATTTACCATGTTTTGGGCCTGTGTTGCAGCCAGTGACTAAGGTTTATCTACAGACTAAGCGACTCCTGGAAGGAGACAAATTATAGACTTTTTTTAGAAAATAAACAATTTCTTCTGAGGGCCTAATGGAATGATTGTGATGTGTTTTGGTATCACGGCCCCTTTTTCAACCATGCCTTTCCAGATCTGTAAACTGCAGCTGGTTTTAGGGGGTGGAGTCAGAGATTTCACTTGACTCAAACCATCACCTCTGCTGGGAATAAAGCAGAGGAGAAGAGAATACAGATGGGAAGCTGTTGGGAATAACATAGGGGAGGCTTGTCTGATCTCAGTCTCTGATGTTGAGTTATCTTCATTTCAGACCATGTGTGCTTTCAAGCGAAGAATTTTTTCAATTCAATTTTATTTATATAGCGTCTAATACAACAAAAGTTGTCTCCAGACGCTTTACAGAGACCCAGAACATAAACCCCCGAGCAATTATTACATAAACAATGGCAGGTAAAAACTCCCATAGTGGGAGAAAAGCCTTAAGCCAAACAGTGGCAAGGAAAAACTCCCCTTTAGGAGGGAAGAAACCTTGAGCAGGACCAGACTCATAAGGGGGGACCTTCCTGCCGAGGGCCAGACCGGGATTTTTTTCCCCATAATACAGTATGTCCATTGTTAATCAAATTTAAAAATAAGACCACAGACATCAGTACAATCTCAAACGATTTTGATATCGTAATCCTCTGAATGCAGTGGAGGCACAAACCTCACACTTCAGAAATAGGAAAAGAATGTGGAGGAAAATCGAACTGGCATACGTATCTTTCATGATACATTATAAAGATACACATTTTTGCTGCAGTTGTAGACGCTGGCCTTCTCTATCTGAATTCGCTCTGTTTGTTGCCATGTTTATAAGTTGTAAAAGTGTGCAACATATGGGTGGGGAAACTACCTGGACGCTCCTCTTTTAGTAGTTATTGTGGTTATTCTGTTGACAAAAAAATGTAAATATCACAATAATAAAATTATTATATTGTTACCACACACTTGAGAATGGTTGTGAGAATCTGCTCCATAGCCAGAGTTATTGTGGTCAAAATCGGGCCTAAAAATCATCCATTTTTTAGCTAGCCTAGAGGAACATTTTAGTGAAGAAAATATTCAGAAAAGTACTAAAAGGATTCAAATCCCACATTTAAAACAAAAAAAAATCCACAGGTAGACTTTAAGAGATTAGTGAATACATGAGGTACCAAGAATCTTACAGAACTACCCATATTTTGCATAAATAAGGGAGGAAAATCCTCAAAACATATGGTGAAACATTACAGTAAAGGCTGTGATACTTGCCAGAGTTAACATTACAAAGTCATAACCATGAAGAGTCCAAACTCGGACTCGGTTCAGTTATTTACTTTCATGCTCAAAGTTTGCCACCTGTGAAAAATAGCATTACATGGTCTACAGGTTTGTTTTTACTGTTTCATTTCTTTACAGAAATAGGAAAAAGTTGGAGGACAAACAGCTCACAAAGTATACTACCGGCGATTAAACATGGTGGCAGGTCTGCAGCCATATACGCAGCCAGGGGAAACATTAGGAATGATGATTACTCTGCATGGTCATATAACCGCTCAGGAATATGAAGACCCCGTTGTGCAACAACAGTTTGCTTATCTCTTCCCTATAATCCTGTAGTGTTACAGCAAGCACAGTAAGATCCGGTCAAAAGTGGTTGGTTTAACCCCCTGAATGACGTTACATGTATGCATGGCAATGGAGACATCGTTTTAAGGCAGATGGATTTTGTCTTAAATATTAAGCACACCTTTTTTATTTTGTGAATCAGAAACCAGCAGTCTCCACCAAGAACAGGAGACAAAGAAATCAAAAACAACTGATATGACAGGGTTCTGAAGGACAACCACTGCCTGCTGAAATTAGGGCTGCAACTAACGACTATTTTAATAGTCGACTAGTCACCGACTATTGAAACGATTAGTCGACTAATCGGATAATTAGTAATTTTTTCTTAAATTTAGTATGTCGCTTTAATTATGTGGCAAATGATGATAAACACGAGAAAGATGGGTACTTCAATGAAAAATACAGGACTGTCTCAGAAAATTAGAATATTGTGATAAAGTTCTTTATTTTCTGTAATGCAAAAATGTCATACATTCTGGATTCATTACAAATCAACTGAAATATTGCAAGCCTTTTATTATTTTAATATTGCTGATCATGGCTTACAGCTTAAGAAAACTCAAATATCCTATCTCAAAAAATTAGAATATTCTGTGAATCTTAAGCTGTAAACCATAATCAGCAATATGAAAATAATAAAAGGCTTGCAATATTTCAGTTGATTTGTAATGAATCCAGAATGTATGACATTTTTGTTGTTTTAATTGCATTACAGAAAATAAAGAAATAAAGAACACAATATTCTAATTTTCTGAGACAGTCCTGTAGATATTTTATTCAACTTTGCAGCTGTTCATACAAAAAGTTAATAAAATGTCCTATTTAAAACCAAGGACAGGCACAGTGATCAGTCAGACATAAATCCATGAATAAATAAACATCTATCCATTATTTTTCATTTTTTAAGGACAGGCAAATGTGTTATATAAAAAATAAAATAAAACGACTCATATTTTTTCTCTATCAAGCGGGTGAAATCGGTTCTGGATCATGGCAGGACGTGCTCTGGGTTGAACTGGTGTATCATTTGTTGAAAACCGTCACCCAGACCCGACGTGCTTTCTCTTCAAATGCTTGTGCATTACCAACGTGCTCCCGTGATAACCAAGGTCTGCTTTGCAAACCTTCCAAGTCATCTTTTTATTTACCGTATCGAGGCTAAAAGGCTCCAAAACCTTAGAAGTTTTGTTACGCGCAGCTGCTCTACAGGACGGGACGCCTACCGCTCGGCAGAGACGCTATCGCGCATGCGCGACTCAGCAGAGAACGTATTGAAGTGAGACTCCTCACTCCGTTGGAAAAACACGTCTGGCGACTATTGTCGACATTGGAATTCATTGTCGACAATTTTGATTATCGATTTTTGTCGACAACGTCGACGAATCGTTGCAGCCCTAGCTGAAATAAGGAAGGACCACGGAGGACAGCAGAAAGAGACTAATATGTCACAACAACAAGTGGAGCCCCACTCAGCCCCAACAGAGGGCCCCAAACCTTCTTCCTGAACCCCACCCACCTCTTCACTCTCTGCACTAAGCCCTGACTCCTCATTATTTCAATGACAACATGAAAAACCTTGTCAGGATTGGAATCCAACTCACACCATGCCCAAATATCATGTTTTCTCCTGATAACGTTCATCCAGCCAATCACACTAAACAAGCATCCGCCAAAGATTGCAGAGCTCCCCCAACTCCTCCACAAACTGTTCTTTCAAGCTGGCATCGTGATCTTTCTCCTTAGCATATCAAGGATGGTGAGGCAGTTTGTGTTCAGAACGTTCCAGAAACAAACTGAGATGTGTCGGGTCCAGGTCCAGGATTATCAGCAGTGACTCTTTCCACAAAAAGCTTGGCCCCCCTATGGAAGAACACCGTAAAATATCTGTGCTAAAAGGTCACAAAAAATAAAAAGATATCAAGATTAGAAACAGAATAAAAACATTAACACTTATTCCTTGTCGATTTCAACTTACACAAAAATAATACCAGTTGCTAAGTTACTTAAACTGGCTCTGTTAAAAGTCAGATCTGTGTCAGGAAAAACACTTTTAATCAATGATTTCATTACTTAGCATAATCTTGACATTATGTTCTTAACAGAAACAGTTAGATGAAAACAGTAAGACACTTTGATAGAGTCTAGGTTTTTTAAGTGAAGTGTAAAAAGCTCTTCTTCGGAAAGTTTGAGTCTGTGCAATATCTGGTTGTTCAGCCTAAGGGTCCTTCTTGTGCAGGGGTCGGCAACCCGCGGCTCTAGAGCCGCATGTGGCTCTTTAGCGCCGCCCTAGTGGCTCCTGGAGCTTTTTCAAAAATGTTTGACTTTTTTTTTCTTCTTTTTTTTCTTCTTTTTTTCTTTTTTTTTCTTTTTTTCCTTTTCTCGCTCTTTTTTTCTTCCTTTTTTCTTTCCTTTTTAATCTCGACATTTCAACTTTTCTCTCGACATTTTGACTTTTTTCTCAACATTTCGACTTTTTTTCTCAACATTTTGACTTTTTTTCGAGATTGTACTTCAACATTAATCTCGACATTTCGACTTTTTTCTTGACATTTCGACTTTTTTCTTGAAGTTTTGACTATTTCCTCGACATTTTGACTTTTTTCTCAACATTTCAACTTTTTTCTCGACATTTCGAATTTTTTCTCGACATTTCGCCTTTCACCATTTGCCTTCATTCTAAGGCTTATACAAGACTTTTCATTTTTTGCGGCTCCAGACATATTTGTTTTTTGTGTTTTTGGTCCAATATGGCTGTTTCAACATTTTGGGTTGCCGACCCCTGTTCTAGAGTCATGTTTATAAATATCCACAGGCCTCCAATTATTTCAATGACCTGCTGTATGTAATATGTGTTGATTATGAGGGTTTAATACTGTGGGAAACTTTAACATCCATGTTGACAACCCCAAAGACAGAGGGGCTAAAATGTTTTGATTTGACTCAACATGAAACAGGCAACGCACAAATGAGGGCATATTTGGGACTTGGTCATCAGTAAGGGTCTTAACATTTCCATGGTTTCTGTGACTGATGTGACCCTGTCTGATCACTTTTCGGTTTTCTTTGAAAACACCTTTTCCATCCACTCAAGGAGCCAAAAACAAGTGATTTTTAAGGACAACTCAACTGAAACCTTTAACCAAGTCTACTCTACCACCTCCACTCTGCCCTGTAACTCAATCAATGAACTACTAGATAACTTCCACTCTAAAAGTTCAGATATCAATAATTCCATAGCTCGCACTCAGGGTAAGGTTGTCTCCGATAAGAAATCTCAGTGGAGAAATGTCCCCACAAGAAAAAAGTGAAAAAAAAAGAGCCGAACAAAGGTGGCAAAAGACTGGACTCCAGGTTCATTATTATATCTATAAAGAGCGACTTCACAGATATAATCTCCAACTGAGGAATGCAAGGGAATCCTTTACTGAAATCATCAACAAAAACATCAATAACAGTCGTTCCTTGTTTCCTACTGTGGACAGGTTAACAAACCCTCCTGTGTCAGTAGCATCTGAACTCCACTCTACTAAGGCCTGCAATCAATTTGCCAACTCTTTTACTGAGAAAATCGAGAAGATTAGAAAAGCAGTCAGTGCATCAATATCAAGTCCAGAAACTGTGCTGTCTCCAATTAAAACAAATGTGGACAAAATGACAGAGTTTCATCCATATGAAAACCTTGTGGATATTATGGATCAGCTAAACCAAATATTTTAGCCCCAGCTTTCTTCAATAAAGTTTTACCCATCATGACATCTAATCTGATTCAAATAGTAAACTCATCCCTTTTGTCAGTAGTTTTCCCCCAGACCTTGAAGACAACAGTCATCAAACCACTGTTGAAAAAGAACAATCTGGACAAGTTACTAATGCCAAATTATAAATTTCTCTCAAATCTCCTGTTCATCAGTAAGGTTATTGGAAAAGCTGTGTTTTCAACAGTTAAATACCTTCTTAACTCTAACCAACTGCTTTGACATATTCCAATCCGGTTTTTGTGCCCACCACAGCACTGAGACTGCCCTTGTCAAGGTGTTCAATGACATCCATATAAATACAGACTGTGGTAGAACCACAGTGCTGGTATTATTGGACCTCAGCGCAGCATTTGACACAGTTGACCCTAGTATATTGCTAGAGTGATTGGAGAATTTGCTTGGATTTTCTGGCACAGTACTTGACTGATTTGAGTCTTACTTGAAGGAGAGGGACTACTTTTTTTCAATAGGTAACTCTACATCAGAATCAACAAAAATTGTGTGTGGGGTTCCCCAAGGTTCTATCCTAGGACCCCTCCTATCTAACATCTACATGCTTCTGTTAGCTCAAATAATAATAAACAACAAGATCAGTTACCATAACTATGCATATGACACACAACTTTACATTTCAATGTCACCTGGAGACAATGAGCCCATACAAATGTTGAGTAGATGCATGGAAGTTGTTGTTTTTGGGTTAAAAGTCAGCATTGAAGAGCCAGCAGACAGTTTCAGCTATAACTGTGGATTCACACCAAAAGCGCCACAGGCGTCCGACTGCCATTCATTTTCTATGAAAGCTCACTTGTCACGTGTCAGAGGCGTTGGAGGTGTCGGGAGCGGCGCAATGGAGGCGTCCAGAGTGTCAATTTGAATTTGAGAGCATCTCAACTTTATGCAAATGAGCAGCGGCGACGCTGAGGCAGCGTCCAATCACAGACCGGGATTCCCAAAGCAAGAAGCCTCAATGCACATTGTACTTTCGTGTAAACACAAACGTACACTCATTCATATGCATCATACATTTTTGCTAATTTCACTTACCTGAACTCTGCTCATGTGAAACACATAACTAACACTGAACTATTTTATTTGCTACATCGATCCAACGCAAATTAATTAAAAACCGTGTTTATTAATCACAAAACACAGTTTAAACATTATGACCAATGGCTCGCCAATGGTTGATGTTGAGCCGCGGACCAACCTTGTTAAGGAGAGCATCAAACCCCATCTTGTCTATGCGGAAATAACGCCAAAATATAAAGAAGGCTTCCCAAAGTGCGATCCATGGTGAGGAAACCGAAGATGTGCACACTATATATAGTTATATGTAGGCTATATACACTTTTTCCCCTCCAGTTCTGCAGTGCAGCTTGAAAGCCCCGCCCACTGCAGACGTCGACAGGTGTCTGCAAGCAGCGCAATGCAGGCGTCCTGGGCGACCACAGACGATTTTTGACGCTTTCGGTGTGAATCCACAGTTACAGCTACAAACCACAGCTACACACCACCACTGATAAGGTTCTAAATCTGGGTGTAGTCATGGACTCAAAGCTGAACTTTCAGAGACACATTTAAACAATTACAAACTCAGCCTTCTATCATCTGAAGAACATTTCCAGGATCAAAGGACTAATGTCACAGCAGGACCTTGAAAAACTCATCCATGCATTTATCTTCGGTCGAATTGATCACAGTGTCTTCATAGGTCTGCCTTAAAAGTCAATCAGATAGCTACAGCTAATCCAGAATACTGCTGCCCAGGTTCTGACCAGAACTAAGAAAGTGGACCACATAATTCCAGTTCTGAGAACCTTACACAATCTCCCTGTACCTCAGAGAATATACTTTAAAATACTTATGTTAGTTTATAAATCACTGACTGGTTTAGGACCAAGCAGAGACTTGTTGCTGCCATATAAACCATCCAGACCTCTCAGGTCTTCTGTTTCAGAGAAGCAGCATTCAGCTTTTATGCGCCACAGATCTGGAACAAGCTTCCAGAAAACTGCAGGAACACTGAAACCCTCAGTTTCTTTTAATCAAGATTAAAAATGAATTTGTTTACAGCTGCATTTGATGAAGATATTTAAACTATTCTCAAATTTAACTTTAAACAATGTTAATTTTAGTACTCAATTGTAACTGTAGTTTAAGTCTAACTCTTTTTTAGCTCTATCCTATATCCTATTCCTATTCACTTTTCATATATTTATTATGTAAATCACCTTGAAGTGTCTTGTTCCTTAAATGTGCTATATAAATAAACTTGCCTTGCCTTGCCAGTTCTTTTGTTGGGAATTTCCTTCCATCTGGGGCTTTGGCACTTTTTATATGGAAAAGTATTTTAATAAGTGTTGGGTAACACATGTTGGAAAAAATCAGAAAGAGTCAGCCAGTATTTGAAAACAAACAATTAAAAAGCACAACTATGGAGTTTGACGGATAAGCTAACAGGCCAGTGACTTCGCTAAGATCTATTGCAATGATTGGATTGTGTTTTTAGAGCACTGGCACTTCCACATGTGAGTAATACTTTTAGTTTTGACATCAGAACATTTAGATAATTATTTGTCGTCTGTTAAGAGAATTTCAGACAATTTAGCAAAAATGCTTTAAAGAGAAATCTCACGCCCATCCTATATATATATATATATATATATATATATATATATATAGATATAGATATAGATATAGATATATATAGATATAGATATAGATATATATATAGATATATATATATATAGATATATGCATACACGTAATTTAAAGTCTGTTTAACACTTTGTCATATAAAATTGGGAGAGAGAACAGATTGGAACAAGCCTGCAAAAGAAAGACACATTGAAAGAAATTAAGAAAAAGCTAAGTCCTGAGTCAAGAACTGACATTAATCCATAACTTACAGCAAAAGTGTTATACACTTAACAGTGTTGAACACTACAATATGAAGCTACATTCTCAACTCCCACTTAAAGTTGTATGCTCAAATACAGAACTTTGTTAATCTTGTCCAGCGGTGGCACAGAAGAATCAGGAAAAACAGGGCCTGTATGCTCAGGTCCAAAGATTTAAAAAAAAAAAGACCATCCAGATTCCAGGGTCTGTGTTGGACAGGTGTTGTATCTGAGCCCCTGGCAAAGATTATTTACACTTCTATGATTGCAGCATTGATGCAGAAAAGTACATTGAGAGTTTAGAGGAACATGTGCCTTTTTAAGATTATCCATGCATTTTTCAAGAAAATGCAATGTGTGTGTATATATATATATATATATATATATATATATATATATATATATATATATATATATATATATATATATAATTACCCCCAAAATACAAGTCTCCACATAAAAATATCAGTCTTCCATGCTCCGCCTCTATTTTTTGCACAAATTGTGTATTATTGTTTTAGCTCATCTTCACCTTATACTGAATAAGTACATGATTCTTTAAAACTAATTTATCAACGAAGATCTATGTGCTGTGTTATGAAAGTTTATGTAATGATCAGAAAACCTTCTGATATGCATATGATCTATTTAAGTGTGCAGGCCTATAACAGGAATGAGTGCAAATATCATTAACATGAATAAGTGCCACTCATATCTGAAGAGGTTACTTCCTAAAAGTCTAAGACTCAACAGTAAAACAGATTCATAAATTATTGCAACCCTGTATGTGTGTGTTGATTTAGCATGCATAGCATTAAAAAGGAAAAGCTCATCTACAGGAAAATAAATAACTGAAGGCAATGTAGGCACAATCCTTGACAGCTTTACTGCATGAAAATATGTTCAGAAGAATCACCCAGTGCCTTTTAAACGATCTCACTATGAGTAACAGCAGACAAAAAAAAAGAACACCAAAAAGCTTGAAATTGAGTACTTAAGATTTGGTGAGAGAGGATCTTCTTCATATTCTCCACTGAATGAGTCTCTATTCTTCAAATAAAATCAGCACCCGAAGAACTAACTGAACTCCATCAAACTTACTCAGAAGTGGCAAAAGTCAAAAAAGTTAAAACTTTCCAATGGCTTGATAAATGTTTGGTTGAAAATATTTGTATTTACTTAAAATAGAATAAACAACATCTAATTCAAATCCTGGTATAGAAAAAAAAAGGATCATATATCTGAAAAAAATATATACTTGAGTGATATTTTCTTCTGCTTTAAAATCTCTAGAGAAAAAAACTCAGTTTGTCTGAAGTTGTTTTTACAACACTGAACAAGATTTACTCTGATTTGACTCAGCCACTTTTGTTTTCCATTTTCTTCACTTCATTGAGCCTCACATTCCCCTTTTCCACAATATCCACTGTAGATCTGTGAGCTGGCTCCCTTTTTGTTGATCTGGGACATAGTTCCATAAAGTGATATGCTGTTGTTGCAAAAGACAAAAGGGACAGATATCCAAAGTGGCTTTGGCTGGCTTTTTGCCCATAGAAATTAAATATTCTATCAAATGAAACTTGAACATGAAAAGAAACTTGTCTGTGCAACTTTTAACTAAAAATGTGACCAACATAACACTTCTTAAGATGTGTTTAGAGGCAGAAGGGCACAAAAACAACCACAGAAAAGTTTCACTGCTCAACATCCCTTGTGCCTGAACACTTTTTTTTTTTTTCAATTATGCTTTTTATTGTTTCCTTCACAGACATTCATCACGACAGTCCAATGCATCCACAGGTGCATAATCAGAGCAGCAAAAATATGCAAATAAAGAGGTATATGAAAATAAGTAAAAATAAATAAATAAATAAAAATAAAAAAAATAGCAGATACAGCTGAATTCACCAAAGGTTGACATTGATGATAGAAACTAAAGACACAGAAAAAGTGAAATAATACTAAAAGATCAAAATTAACTAATGACTATACATAAAATTCTATACCTAGAAGTACATATAACATATGCCTGCTTTACATATACATATGAAGACGTGAAAAACTAACCCAGTGAATGTTTGATCTGGAAGGAATTTTTTTTTTTTTTTCTCCCATCCCCTGACCCTATCCCCGTCCCGCCAGTCGAACATGGTGCACTGTAGACTTTGTTTCTGAATCCTCATCAGTCATATTTATGTTAGTTTACATTTGCCTGATCCATGATCTGTGTTAGAAATGGGTCCCAGATTTCATTATAAGTGTCTAATTTGCCATTTATTTTATATATCAGACGTTCGTATGATGCAGTTTCTGACAGAGCTGTGAACCATTCTGAGTAAGTAGGGTCGTTACCCCCCGCCCAGTGTCTCAGTATAACCCTCTTAGCTGTAGTGAGTGCAACCTTAAGCCATTGCGCTTTTTTCCCGACTATTCTCATATTTTCTTTTAGGCTATTCAGGAGACAAAGCGCGGGTGTGAGAGCGACATCGGTGTTCAGGCTATCATTGATCTTTTTCATGACCCTATGCCAATAAATAGCTAAATTAGGACAGTCAAAGAACATATGGGTGATATCCCCTTGTGCCGTATGGCATCGCCAGCAGATGTTGGAAAGACTCAGTCCTGCCTTATGCTTTCTCACAGGTGTCCAATAGAGTCTGTTGAATATCTTGAATTGAACCAGTTTAGACCTGGCGTCCCTCATTGGTGTAAGCATCTCCTTCACCAGTTTGTGCCACTCATCATCCTCCTATGTGATCCCCAAATCCCTTTCCCACGCAGCTTTTAGGCCCATGATAGCGTTATTAAGTCCATCCGTGAGGTAGTTATATATTTGACCTGCCAGGTGTGGAAGGGTACTCAGCAACTTCAATTTAGACCACATGGAAGACTGAGTAGGCAGCCTGGTGTCCATAGGGCCTACTTTAGATAGACAGTCTCTAAGTTGTAGAAATCTCCAGAAATCTTTCCTTTGTAAATCATAAAGTTCTCTTAATTCTTCAAATGTTCTCAGTGCATTATTATGGTAAAGATCTCCGATGTGCTCAACCCCCTTCCTATGCCACTCTTTCCAAAAGAACATCTTCCCTCCTATTCTCAATTTTGGATTATTCCATATCGAGGCCGACTCTATCAAGAAAGGGGATGCTCCCTCCCTTCTGTGCATGCGATGCCAGGTATTCCTAGTATGAGAGATTATTGGGTTCTGACTATCAGTCTTCAGATCCTGACTTAGGTAATCTGTTGCTCTGAATGGGGCGTTCACTTCTTCCTCCAAGTCTACCCACAGAGGTCTGTCCTCCCTACACGAGAAAAGGGAGACTATCTGAGCCCCTAAGAATGCTTCCTGGTAGAGCTTCATATTCGGAAGTCTTAGCCCCCCATGTTCTATCTTCACGTGTAGTCTTGATAACTTCATCCTAGCCTTTTTACCTGCCCAAATAAACTGACTGAACATCTTATCTATTGTCTGGAATGTAGTCACTGGCACGCTCAGGGGTAGCATGTTTAAAAGATAGTTCAGTTTGGGAGCTACCACCATTTTTATAACTTGGATTCTCCCCCATAATGAAATCTGCAATTTATCCCATCCCTTGAGGAGGAGTTCTATCTTATACAATACTGGGTCAAAATTATCAGATATAATATTTTCAAGTCCGGGGTTTAAAAGTATGCCTAAATATTTCAGATTTTTTGGCACCCACTGAAATTTCCAATTTTGAAAATTGCTTCTATAACAATGCTTCGACAGGGGCATCACCTCAGATTTGGCCCAATTTATTTTATACCCCGATATTTCCGAAAAAGAGTTGACCAGATCCAGCATTGGGGGTACAGATCTCTGCGGGTCCGACATCAGAACCAGAATATCATCTGCAAAAATTAACATTTTGTTTTCCCGGCCACCCATTGTGACACCCCTCACTGATTCATTTTTTTTTTTTTTTTTTTTTTTTTTTTTTTTACCTTGTCTGCACACATATTATTGATTGATACCATGACGGTAGAAACCAAAAGTGTATATATGTGCATTATTACTATATGTGATATATACATATATATACGCACACATATGCGTACACATACATAAATATACACATACAAACCCAGTGTTTTTTTTTTTTTTTTTTTTTTTTTTTTTTGGGGGGGAGGGGGTGGGGGGGGGTGGTGACGACATCCACTGCCAATCCAGGAAGCAGGAACACACGGAGACACACGTCAAGCACTGGAAATCTGCAACAAAAAAAAACACAAACAAAGCACGAAACCGGCACGGAGCCATCCAAAACACGAACAGCAATCGACCTAAATCTTGAGATCTGATCGCAGTCTGAGCTAAGCTATCGCTACCGCTACCTAAACCCAAAAACTAGAGAGCCAGCATGCAGGTGAACAAGCCAGTGTGTATGTCTATGTGTGTGTGTGTGTATGTATATGATCATGCATGTGTGTGTGTGTGTGTGTGTGTGTGTGTGTGTGTGTGTGTGTGTGTGTGTGTGTGTGTGTGTGTGTGTGTGTATGCATGTGACTAAATGACTATATGTGTGTGTGTGTGTGTGTGTGTGTGTGTGTGTGTGTGTGTGTGTGTGTGTGTGTAATAAACCAAACAAAGCTCCACCTGAAGTGTATCTATAGTGGGGGAGGGGGGGGAGCAACCCCGCCACCCGTGAGACCAGAGGCCGACAAGGAAGAGCCCGGAACCCAGGCCACCGGCAACCCCACAGAGGGGAGAAGTAGGAGGGAGGCAACCCACCGCCTGCGAGGCCCCCCCCCCCACCCGGCGGCGGCCGAGGGGGCCCGCGGGCGGGGCCCCCACGGCGCGGAAAGAAGCAGCCAGGGACCCCGCGGCGGCGGACCGCGACCCAGGCAATCCCCGGCCACCCGGTCCGGGCCGGACACGCGGCCAGGAGGCCCTCACCCTTCAGGCCAACGACCCCCACCCGGCAGGGGGCCAGCCTGCCCGGAGAGACAGAGCCGCCCCGGCCGCCGACGCGGGCAGGCGCACCCGTCCCCCACGAAAGTGGCCCTCCAAGACCAGAGGGGCGCCCCGCCGTAGAGGCAGCGGGGGGGACCGGAGACGGGCCCGGAGAGAGGGAACCCCCCAACAAGGCGACACCCGCGCAGGCCCGACAACGGAGGGCGCCAGACCCAGGCATCCCATTCATTCATCCATTCACCTATCCGATACCTATACTAATAATAATATAATATACTATACATAATAATAATAATAATAATACTAATAATAATACTAATAATAATAATAATAATAATAACCATCTTTGTATAATATAATATTGATAAATTATTAAGTTTTTGATGTCCTGCCAATGGAGGCTCAAATCCTCCATGGCAGGACCCTTCCATACCGCATTCTCACCGACACAGACATACGATCACGCACCGTTTCCCCCTCCCCGGGGGGATCCAGCACCGCCAGAAGGCACCCCAGGCTGCACGGCGGGCCCCGCCAGGCCCGGGTAACCCGACCCACCCGTCCCAGGCCCAGGCCGGTGAGGGAACGCGGGTGATGTGGGACCCCCTCCCGCCCCTTGTGTTGAGTGCATGTGATTAATGCCATAAAAACAGGGAGGAGGGAGGGCCAAGTATCGATTGACACCGACCCCCCCCCCCTCCCGAACTACGTGTCCTTGTCAAGTGTATTTATAAAGTGTTGAATGTGCAGTGTCTATTTTGCTGTTAAAACCGTGAGGCGGACAGTGCCCCCCACGACCCGGACCCCCCGCCTTTCGCCTATGTGCGTATGAATCGTGTAGGGGGGGCAAGAGGGGGAGCGGAGGCCGAAGCCAGGAAGCAGGACCAGCAAAGCCGGCCCTGATAAGACACCCGCGTCCCCCCACCGGCCGTCCAGTAGACGGGGGCCGGCCCCCCGAGCCGGGCAAGGGCCCCACCGTACCCCCAAGGGCGCCCCCGGCGCCGCCGGAGCCCCCAGACGGAGGGGGAAACGGTCCAACATCCTCCCATTCATACTGACAACATAAGACATAGATACCTGGGAATGGCGCCACCCCGCCGCCGCGCCCGCCCGTGCACCCCCCGGTCAGGGGAGGCCCGCTCCCCGGACCCGGCCCCACCCCCCCCCGAGGCCACCCCGGCGGACACCCCAAGGGTCCCGGAGTCCCCACATCCGCAGGGGCACTTGGCCCCCGCCCAGCGACGGAGGACCAAGGCAGCAATGCCCCCCCAGCGCAGACAGCCACCCCCCACCCAGGCAGGGCCGGGCCCTCCGGGTGGGACCCCCATGTCCACGGCCCCGCCCCCCCCGGGAGGCCCGGAGACGCC
Organism: Cololabis saira; assembly: GCF_033807715.1. Taxonomy (NCBI): domain Eukaryota; kingdom Metazoa; phylum Chordata; class Actinopteri; order Beloniformes; family Belonidae; genus Cololabis; species Cololabis saira. The sequence continues at coordinate 12,888,674 of NC_084596.1, read as the reverse complement.
CCAGCCACAGCCCCCCGCCCGAGCCCTCCCCAGCCACCCCCCCCCACCGCCATGAGGTAACCCCCCCCACAGGCCCCCAAGGCCCCCACCGGCTAGGGACAGGGCCCCGCGGCCCCCCCCACCGCCCCCCAGGGGCCACCAGAGGCCCGCGCCCCAGACCCCCCAAGCCGACCCCCAACCCCAAGGGCTACGAGATCACCACCCCCCCGCCCCCACTAGGTAACGAAGCCAATAAACGGGGACCACAGAGAGTGCAATTCAGCCGAATGTTGTTCAGTGGAGGCAGACATTATCTCACTACTAATATGATCTGATAAAAGATTCCTAAAATGGTTGATACATAAACTGGATTTTTGTTTCCAATTTACTAAAATGGTTTTCTTTGCGATACATAAGGCAGTGAGAACCCGGTGTGTCCAATTGGGATCTATTTGAGTGTCTCCCAGGTGACCTAATATACATACCGTGGGGCACACTGGGATTCTGTGGTTGATCCATGTGGATAAATCCTCACAAATCTCCTTCCAGAACCTCTGTACCGGTGTACAGAACCATAAAGCATGCATATAATTATCTGGGGTGTTCTCTGTGCACTGTGAACAGATATTAGAGGTGACAAAGCCCATCTGGAACATCCTTTGTCCAGTATAATGTATTCTATGAAGAACTTTGTACTGTATAAGTTGTAGGTTTGGGTTTTTAGTCATAGTAAACGTATTTAAGCATATTTGTGACCAAGAAAACTGGTCGGTATTAAGAGAGAGATCCGCCTCCCACTTAGAGATCGGGAGAGAGACTGAATCGTCCAGTTTAGACACTAACCTGTAGAGTTTTGATAACAACTTTAAAGTGCTTAGATTCAATAAATCTATTATCTTAGCGGGAAGTTGTAAATCTAATTGGCTAATTTTGTATGTTTTATTTATTATTGCCTTAAGTTGTTGATACTCTAAAAATGTATTCCTGCTAACTCCGTATTGAACAATAAGTGTATTGAAAGGTACAAACTGTCCTCCTACAATTACGTGCTGTAAGTACCGTATTCCTTGATCTCTCCATTGAACGAAGTTAACCATCTTTTTATCATTTTTCACGATGTCTGGGTTGTTCCATATGGGTGTACGGTCACATGGAAAAAGTGAAATTTTAGCTATTTTAAGAAATTCCCACCAAGCTGATAAAGTTGTGCTAATATTAATGCTTTTGAAACATTGATGACGTTTGATACTTTGACTAATAAATGGTAACTCTGAGATTTCTAGTTCATTACAAAACACTTGCTCTGAGTCCAGCCATTGACTATCTAAAGGATGATCTTTTGACCATTTTACAATATACTGTAACTTACTGGCTATGAAGTAATACTGAAAATTAGGTAATTCTAAACCTCCATATTCTTTGGATTTTTGCAATGTCTTTAAACTAATACGTGGAGTTTTATTTTTCCACAGAAATTTTGATACATATGAGTCCAACGATTTAAACCAGGAAAGAGGGGGTTTGCATGGTATCATTGAGAAAAAATAATTTACTTTTGGTAAAACCATCATTTTAATGGTGGCTATTCTACCCATGAGCGAAATGGGGAGAGAGCTCCATCTGGAAAGATCATCTTCTATTTTCTTTATAAGCTGAACATGATTTAATTTTATTAACTCTGACAGCCTAGGGGAGATGTTTATGCCTAAATATCTGATGTTCCCTGATTGTAATTGAGTATTGGTTATATTCCTAAAATTGCAGTTAACACACAAAACAGTGGATTTAGACCAATTAATAGAATAATCAGACAGAGATGAAAATCCCTCTATAAGTGCAATTGTCTGTGATAGTGAAGATCGTGAGTTCTGGAGGAAGAGGAGTACGTCATCCGCATAAAGACTAATTTTGTGCTCTAATATTTTACATTGTATACCTTTAATATTTTGATTTTGTCTAATAGCTGCTGCTAAAGGTTCAATAAATATTGCAAATAATGAGGGAGAGAGAGGGCAACCCTGTCTAGTGCCTCTTTGCAAGGTAAAACTTGTAGAGATTTGATAATTTGTCCTTACACGTGCCTTGGGAGAGCTGTATAATATTTTTATCCAGTCAATGAAAGATTCGCCAAATCCAAATTTATGCAAAGTTGCCAATAGAAACTTCCAATTTACCTTATCAAATGCTTTTTCCGCGTCTAAGGATATAATAGTAGTCTCCTGTTTATTGATACTCGAATAGTCTATAATATTTAATAATCTGCGAATATTAGTAGACGAATGTCTACCTTTAATGAAGCCTGTTTGATCCGGATGTATAATAGAAGGGGTGACTCTTTTCAGACGTTCAGTAATGGCCTTGCTAATTATTTTAAGGTCTACATTTATCAATGAAATTGGGCGGTAGCTCGATGGGAGCAAGGGATCCTTGTCCGGTTTTAATAAAAGACTAATATTAGCAGAGTTCATATTTAAGGGTAAGCTTTTATTCTCCCTAGCATTTAGAATCATTTTATAAAATGTTGGTGCTAATATACTCCAGAATTCCTTGTAAAATTCAGCTGGGAAACCATCTGGGCCCGGAGCTTTATTATTGGGCATATGTTGAAGAGCTTCATGGAGTTCTCCTATTGAGAGCGGTGAGTCTAAATTCATAACCTGTTCCTGATGTAACTTCGGCAGATTAATGTCTCCAAGAAACTCATTAATGGATTGATCAGATGGTTCAATTTGTGACGAGTATAATTTATAGTAAAAGTCTCTAAAGACTGAATTTATTAAACAGGGGTCATGTGTAACTCCCCCTGACTGGTCCTTAATGGATGTTATGGTTGTTTTTTCTTTGTTTATTTTTAATTGATTGGCTAAGTATTTTCCCGATCTGTTAGCATGTGCAAAGTTTTCCAGGCGAAGCCTTTGTACTAGAAACTGCGTTTTTGCGTCAATTATTTTATTTAATTCTATTTTAGTTTTCCTTATTCTGTTAAGGATACGTTCGTCTGCAGAGGTCTGGAAGGCCTCCTCTAGCGTCTTTATTTCACACTCTAATTCTTTTGTTTTTAAGTTGTCTTTTTTTTTCTTATTTGAAGAAAAGGAAATTATTTTGCCTCGCATTACTGCTTTTTCTGCTTCCCATAGAACGCTCGCTGATATTTCCGGCTGGTCGTTATTTTGTAAAAATATATCCCATTCTTTCTTAAAAAAATTAATAAAGTCAGGGTCTTTGAGCAATGATGTATTAAATCTCCAAACTTTGGAGGATGATACGCTCCCCCTCTTCCCCAGAGTGAAAGAAACAGGTGCGTGATCGCTAATAATGATTGGGTGAATTTGTGATTCTGAGATATCTCTCATCAGAGAGCTACTGACTAAAAAATAATCTAACCTAGAATATGAGTGATGAACGGCTGAGAAAAAAGTGTAGTTCCTAAGGGTTGGGTGTAGAGAGCGCCATGTATCGCAAAGACCCAGATCATTCATGTATTGCTTAACAATACTTGCTGACTGCCAACTCCTGTGTCCGCCTGCATTACTGAGCCTGTCCACTCCAGGGTCCAGAACCATGTTGAAGTCTCCTCCGATGATGACTGTGTTGTCTAGGTGAGCAGAAAGTGAGGTGAAAAAAGAGTGAAAAAACGAGGAGTCATCAACATTTGGACCATATACATTAGAAATACATAAATTCAAGCTTTGAATTTGCAAGACTAAAATTAAATATCTACCCTCTGAGTCAATGTGAGTGTCCTTTACGGTGAAATTTACTCTTTTATTAATGAGAATTGCTACCCCTCTTTGTCTGGAGTTGTAACAGGCGCAGAAAACATGCGGAAATTGTGCCGTGGCCAATGCATCTACCGAAGCTTTAACTAAATGAGTTTCCTGCAGTAGGACAATGTCCGCCTGCAGAGTTTGTATATGGTTAAGAAGTTTTAATCTCTTTGCCGTGTTCCCGGCTCCGTTTACGTTCCAGGTGACAAACTTTAATTTATCCATAATCCAATCATTGAAAGTAACATTATATGTAAGTGGTAATGTTGCATGAAAAGCTGTTGTATGTGTGTGTGCCATGTTATTCTAGATGTGTGAAATGTGTGTTTGTACCAATTTACCAAACCGAGAAAGAAAGTGCAGCAGAGTGGGACATAGAGGGAAAAAAGAAAAAAAAAGGGGAAAGGGAGTGAGGTGGGGGGGAGGGAGATAATTCTAAACATGATAGAAAAAGAAATAGAGAAAGTAAAAAAAAGAGAGAGAAAGGCAATCACCAGTGTGAGCCTATAACTTACCGAGACTAGCAGAGCAAGAATTATTAATACATTAATATATGCCGAGAATATTTTATGAAACTATATCTAATCTAATCACCAAGTGTTTATGTAACTATATCTAACCTAATCACCAGTTAGTAAGAAAGAAAGAGAGGAAAAGAAAGTAAATTTTGTACTCATCCTTTTTAGAAGAGCCAGGGCGTGATGTTGGAGTCGCGGTACAGTTGTCCGTTCACGTACAGCTTGTCCACGGTGATGACAGCACGAGATCCCTCCGTCATGAACCTCCTCCGGACCGGGAAGAGGACTCGGCGACGGTCCAGGATCTCCCGGGGGAACTGGTCGTTCACGGAGAACGGCAATCCGCGTAGCTGTGGCCCCCTTCTTCTCACAAGCTCTTTGTCTTTATAGTGTTCGAATTTAGCAACAATGGGCCTGGGTCTCTGGGCTTCGGGTCTTCTTCCTCCTAGGCGATGGACGCGGTGAAACGTGATGGAGTTCGCCAGATCTTCTGGAAGCTTCAGGTGGTTCCGGATGAAATCCTGGACGGCTTGTTCAGGATCTTCATCAGGTTTTTCCGGGATCCCCGAGAACACCAAGTTGTCCCTCATGGAACGAGCTTGAAGGTCTAAAACGGCCTCCTTTAAAGATTTATTTTCATTTTGGAGTCGGCTAAAACCCTCTGACATGGATTTCATCGACTTCTTCAGATTGGTGTTTTCAGCCATCAATTTTTCCACCTGCTGGTTACCGTATTCCACAGCTTCTCTTAATGACTGGAATTCCTTGTGCAGGACTTCCACCAGGGATAAACGGGAGTCATGGGAGGCCAAGCGGGTGTCAATGGACCTCAGAATGTCCTCGGTGGTATTTCCTGGAGGAGAAATTGCTCCAGGGGAATCCTCAGGACGGGAACGCTTCGGCGTGGAGGACGCGCCGGAGGACGCGCCCCCAGACTTCTTCACCATGACAAATCTCTCAAAATACTCGTCTATAGATGCGTCTAAAGATTCGCTTTGCTCCAGGTTGGGTTCGGAATTATATAATCTAACTATAAACTACCCTTTCGTTATTTTAAACTGAGAATATAATCGTTTTTAAAGCATTTATTGAAAACGAAAGTATTACCTCGCCATGTTGGATTCTGCTGCCTCGTTCTCGCGATACTACCACATCTCGTGGTGCGTTCGCTGCTGCTGGGAATCCTCACTGATTCATTTAGTCTTATAGCCTCTGCTAAGGGCTCCAGTGCAATAATGAACAATAGCGGTGAGAGTGGGTCTCCCTGCTTAGTCCCACGTCCGGGGGAGAAAGCAGTCGACCTCAGACCATTGGTTGTTACCATAGATTTAGGTTGACTGTATATAAGCTTTATGATATCTTGAAACATAGGTCCAAATCCAAATTCTTTTAAGGTAAAAATTAGATAACTCCAACTAACGCGATCAAACGCTTTGTCCGCGTCCAGAGACAACGCAGCTATTGGGGTGTCCATGTCTTTGGACTTCCAAATTAAATGCAGGAGGCGTCTGAGGCTGTCTGAAGAGGTCCTGCCTTTCACAAACCCCACCTGGTCCGGATGTATAATTGTCCTTATTATATTATTCACTCTCATTGCGAAAAGCTTTGTAAATAACTTGGCATCACAGCACAGGAGACTAATGGGCCGATAACTCCCACATTCTAGAGGGTCTTTTCCTTTTTTCAATATCAGGGTTATTATTGACTCTGTCATTGAGGGTGGGAGTAGCCCTGTGTCAATAGCAGCATTGAATGTTTTTAAAATCTCAGGGGCAAGTTCCTCCGCAAATTTCTTATAGAATTCACTAGGTATGCCGTCAATACCTGGGGTCTTCCCACTAGGCAGCATCTTGATTGTTCTAGTCAGCTCCTCTAGAGTTATTGGGCTATCTAGCTTCCTCATGTCCTCTTCTGACAATTTAGGAAGATTTAAGCGTTTGAAAAAATCTTTTGCCTTAATTAAGTCCATCTGGCCCTCTGATCTGTAAAGTTCCTCATAAAACTCTCTAAACACATTATTAATTTCTTTATGATTAGTGACAAGCTTCCCATTTTTGTCTTTGATCCCCCCAATTTGGCAGGCAGCTTCTCGGGTTTTCAATTTACTAGCTAGCAATTTACTGGCTTTGTCGCCTGACTCATACCATTTCTGTTTCAGCCTATATAAGGAATATTCTGCTTTTTTTGTAAAGATAGTATTTAGTTCATACTTAGCCTTAACTAGACTAGCTAGGCAAGTATTGTTAGGATTTTCCCAGTATTCCTTTTCCAGCTCCTTAATTTCTAGCTCATATTTAGATATTTTTAATTTGTCCTGTTTTTTTATTAGTGCCGTTTGTTGTATCAAGACCCCCCGTATGTAAGCCTTAAAGGCCTCCCATACATTACTCTGATTAGCCGTTCCATTATTAATTTCAAAAAATGTTTTAATGTGGTTTTGAAGGTTTGCACAGGATGTCTCACTCTGTAGGATACTAGTATTCATCCGCCAGCCTTTAGATCTTTCTCGTGCCTCTCCAAACGTGATAACTAAGTCAATAGGGGCGTGATCTGTCAGAGCTATCGTGCCTATACTGCAGGCTTCAGTGCTTTCAATAAGGGTGTGTGAAATCAAAAAATAATCAATCCGAGAAAAGACAGAATGTCTGTTTGAAAAGAATGTGTAATCACGCGCTGTGGGATTTTGAAGTCTCCATATATCATACAGTCCTGTATCCTTACATAAGGCCCTTATAGAGTCCTGAGTCCTAGATGGTCTGATAATGTTGGACCCAGATCTATCCAAAAACCCATCCAGTACTTGGTTATAATCACCACCCATAATTACAGGAAAGTTGCCGAAGTCCAAAATATATTTCTTAAGTTGAAGAAAGAAGTCTGGGTCCTCCACGTTAGGTGCATATAAATTGCCTAAAATTATATTTTGCCCTGATAAATTAACCAGTAGTATCAATAACCGCCCTTCTTTGTCTCTAAATTCCTTCTCTACCTTGACCTTCGATTTTTTGGAAAATAATATAGATACCCCCCGCTTTTTTTTATTAAAAGTGTTATGATAGGCACAGCCAATCCATCTGTCATGAATTCTAATAGTATCTTTTTCCAATAAATGTGTTTCTTGGAGCATCACCACCTCTGAGTTCTTTTGTTTCAGATAACTTAACACCTTTCGCCTTTTTACAAATGAGCCCAGACCGTTCACATTCCAGGAAGAAATCTTAATCGTACTAGTCCCCATGGCTACTTAACTATGTAAGATAGAAAATCTGACCTGTGGATTCTGAACCGAGTAACTTTAAACCATGAATTATCTATACAGTGCAAAACAAAACATGACTGGCGTTCCCTCCCCTTGTAAATAACCATGAACCCCTCATATAGACAAGTTTACCGGCCGTTTCCGCTCTACTTCCTAAACTCCTCCCCTGTAAGTAGTTCACTTCCGTTTTTGGGTTTTTCCATTGAAAACAGTGGCAACATTGCTCCGAAAAAGAGGGACAAAATGGATATTTCTAAGAAAAAAAGTGGTTCGGGAACGACATGTCTCGGCAGTTGGATGTAGTAACTCTAGGAAGCACCTGAAGGAGAGGTTGGATAGAGACTGCTGCAACCACAAACCAGCTTCAAAGAGACACGTCCATGCGCTGCTTTGTTTACTTTTTTTCTGAAGCCACGGACCGGGCTGGAGGCTTTACATCTAAAAAACCACCGCGCAACATTTTTGTTTGTTCACACCACTTTGTTGACAAAAAAACAACAAAGGATAATCCATTCCCTGAGTTGTGGTTGGTTTATAATCGCTCTCCCCAGCCAGAGGAGTAAACTCAGCCGGCGGATCCGCTGCCTCCCCCGGAGAAACAAACACGGATCTGAGGGTAAGTTCAGCAACTTTAGCTGTGAAGCTGACAGTAGGCTACTGTTAATACTGAAGAAGTTGTCATACACTAACATTGCTACTGGTATATTTATAAGGCAGTTGATGGTTTTGAGATGCGTGTGTGTGTGTGTGTGTGTGTGTGCCTGCGTGTGAAAAAATCTGCCAGTGGAACAAGATTTTTTTGCTTGTAATGAGAAGATAAATCTTGTCCCACTGGCAGATTTTTCTACTTATTTCAAATGAAAATGTACTTGAAACAGGTGAAGATTGTCAAATAAGTTATTTTTTTGGTAAATACTCTTGTTTTAAGTGTATGAGATTTTCTGCATTAATTTTGCTCCATGTTTTTCTCTTCCCCTTTTTTTAGATGGTCCTGAAACCTGTCACCTGAGGCCGAGCCTGCTACACAAGTGATGTTGTTCATTAAATAAAGATAAACAACAAATACTGTGTGCATTGTATTTTTTAATATTATATATGAATAGTTTTTATAGTGATGTAATTGTGTGGGATGCCTTTGTATTTTACTATGGAGGTAAGGGAACTGTTAATTGAATTTGTGCACATAAATCAAATGTGTGCATATTCTACAGTTGTGCATAAATAAATAGAAATGTAAACATTTAAGTCAAATCATATATATAATATGTAGTGTATTTTCTCTGTGATTAGAAGATTATGAACATGGATTACAGAGAAAATACACACTATATGTATGATTTGACAAATATTTAAATTTTTTATTTATGCATAACTGTAGAATAATATGCACACATTTGATTTATGTGCACAAATTCGATTGACAGTTCCCTTACCCCATATTTTACTTTTTTTATTCCTGTTAAGATTAAACATATGAATTTTCTTGTTGAAGCCATTTGTTTAGTTTCCTCAAAACTCAAAATTCATCCATTATTAATGTACAGTATGAGCTTACTATGAATGATGAACTGTTAAAAGACATTGTAACACACTAAGGAAGATAAGGCCTATCATTCATGATCGTAGTTCAGTGCAATAATGAAATGAAATTAAGTTTCATCAAACTTTATTTTCACAGTACAAACATCTGTTGGTTCCTAAATAATTCATTTTAGTTTTAAAATGCTGAGATATTTACTGCAGAACTGTAACCTTCCCTCAACAAAATCATCAATTTTTGAGAGTATGTGAAGTTGGTTGGGTGATGGCGGGAGGCAGAGCTGCAGGAGAATATTCCCAGGGCTGGTCCTCCACTCTTCATGAGTCCTACAGAGTTTCACCTCCTGTGCCGGTTCTGGAGTGGTAGAAGATGCTGTTGGTGACGGCTGGTAAAGATCCTTCCTGTTGTGTGTGTATTGTGATAAAGTTCTTTATTTTCTGTAATGCAATTTAAAAAAAAAAAAAAAAAGTCATACATTCTGGATTCATTACAAATCCACTGAAATATTGCAAGCCTTTTATTATTTTAATATTGCTGATTATGGTTTACAGTTTAAGATTAAGATTCGCAGAATATTCTAATTTTTTGAGATAGGATATTTGAGTTTTCTTAAGCTGTAAGCCATAATCAGCAATATTAAAATAATAAAAAGCTTGCAATATTTCAGCTGATTTGTAATGAATCCAGAATGTATGACATTTTTGTTTTTATAATTGCATTAGAGAAAATCAAAATATTCTAATTTTCTGAGACAGTCCTGCACTTCATCTTCTTCTGACCAGCATTTCTTTCAGACCCAGCTCTTCTGTCAGTGCAGGCAAGCCCGGTTTTCCCGTCTCACAGCATTTTCTACCTAGAGAAAAAAAAAGCCAAGTAGACTATGATGTAGTTCGGATAGCAAAAATGAAGACATATATGTCAAATAATCTTGTTACCTTCCATAAGATCGCAGCTGAATGGGAACACGATCTCCAGGTCCAGAAACACGAACATCCCGCAGGTCTGATTCTCCAGCTTCAGTTACAGCAGCCGAGCTTTAAGCCCCGCATTGTTAAAACACTCGCCAGGTTCGACATTTGCTTTCAAATAAACAAAACGACCATGTTTGTATGACATGACAAAACCGACTTTGTCTCTGTGCAGATATTGATAAACCTCAGAAACTTTCAGTTTGTCCATTGCGGATTGCAGGAAGTGGGAGCAGATCAGCTGTCAGTTCTGCTGCTGTCATCACGTTATCATCCCAGTTCTGCACTGAATTCGGGTCGGGAGAGTAACGCCACCTCCAGTTAAAGTCGTAGAACCGTGTTCCCATGGCAAAGACATAGTTGTCGAGAGAAAAAACACACGAACAGCAAGTATTTCGTTTAGGTTTGTGTCCACGCCGTGTCCACGCCGCTGTGTTTATACAGGTAAAAGGCTGCGGAAACCCCTTCCGCCGGAAATGACCCGCATCTATGCAGACGAATGGCAGCGCCCGTGTTTTGGCGCGTAAACTTGTCTATACCCCAGATTCCAGCCCCCCTCCCCCCACAAAAACCATGGTCCCAATGATGTGTCCCGAGGTCTTCCGAGTAACGACGCTCCAACTACATTGTAAACATATTGATCACCAAACTTATGGTCTAATAAAAATCTTATCAATTTTTTTTTTTTTTTTTTTTTTAATATTTTAATAATGAACTCTTAAAGAGGACTTTTAATATCCCCTCCGCCAGCAATGAAAGCACAAAGGTAATAAAACTGCCCAAATCAAACAGCATCTGAACTTTTCCAGAAGAAAAACACTTAGTTTACCAGTGTAAAATATGAGCCTTGTAAAGGTATAAGGAAAAGAAGAAAAATGAAAACAGGGCGTACCAACGAGTAACTTGCTCAGCATGAGACCAAAAAGACTGCTTTAGCAGCTAAGTTAGATGTGCTTATATAAACCAAACCATATCAGGAAATATGTAACCCAACTAAAATAAACATTGTACTCACATTGTCCTCGTTTAGTAGCATGGGCTACAAGATATAAAACACTGTCCTGTCGGCATCAGCTCCAGTCTATTCCGCTTCTCCAGCCGGGTGATGATTATCAACGCACCGTTTTGCTGCCTCTGCGTCCTCAAAGCGGCGTCTCGTTCCCCCAACCGTAACCCAGAACACCGCGGGATATTGCATTGAATATTGCAGACCCCGTTTCATGCATGTGCGTCTGACCTCCGTGAATTTGCTCCTCTTGTCTTGCACATCCTTAGTAAAATCCGGGAAGAAATCCACTTTGGTGCCTTTCCATTGAAATGTTCCCAGCTCCCTGGCTCTGAGTCGCACTTTTTCTCTGTCAGTAAACCGTAGGAATCTCGCCAGGATGTGGCGCGGGCCGGTGATGAGTCCATCCCGTGGGGTGCGTCTCGTTGCGGGCGTCCGATGCGCCCTCTCAACGGTCATGTTATCCACGTTTTCTGAAGTGTCTGAAAACAGACACCGAAGCACTTCTTTCACACAATCCATCACTCCGCGCCCATCCTCCGTGCCTTCTGGTATTCCTCTGATCCGAACGTTGTTTCTGCGACTGTAATTTTCCTGATATTCCAGGCGAGCCTCGAGCCGTGTAATCTTACCATCCATGCTCCGCGACAGGTCGGCCAGGCGCATATTCTCATCCTCCAGCTGCGAAATCCTCCCCTCGGCCTCGCTGGTTCTGAAGCCCAGTTTAGCCACGTCCGCTTTCAGTGAATCCAGGTTGTCTTTAATCGTCTTCACATCATCTCCCACTTTCTGTATTTTCAGTTGCAAACCTTGGTTCATATTACGGATTTCGTCCAGTATCTCCGAATTGCCTCCCGCCGTCCTGCCCGCCATGGCCGCGCCGTCAGCTTCACCATCAGCTTCACTGCTCGCTTCGTTGCTAATTACCTTGCTGGCTCGGGTCTGTTTCGAAAATACTTCGTTGATTTTAGGACCAGGAGTATTTCCCACTCGAGATTTTTTAGGTTTGGTCATAAGGTCCATCTTTTTAGCCACTTTGTGTATACATATTAATGAGTTTGGCGAATATTATTAAGTTAATTCAGTTGAAGCGTCTCTGCCTCTTCAGTGAGCAGCCGCTCCTCGCCACACCATCACCGGAAGTCCGTGCCTGAACACTTTTGAAAAATTGTGAGAAGGAAAGACAACATTACAATTAGTAAATGTCCACTGGCCCAACATTTTCATTTTTTTTCTCCTTTTTGTGGAATTTATTGTAGGCTAGAAAAATGGATGAATATTAAGAAATACAATTAAGGTGGCAAAAAAAGCATGAGATATATTGAGTTCCTACTGTTTAGGATTCAACATTTTCTGATTTTTGGTGGTTGTACAATCAAAACTGATGGGATGAGATTCAAAAATGTGTATAGGCTTTACTTATTTCAGAATCGTTTGGGTTGAAACGAAACTCTTAGGTTCTTAAAGGTACATACTTTACTCTCCGAGCAAAATTCTTCAATGTGTAATCCCCAGTGTCAAGATCTCACCTTACACCAATCCTCTCCTGATCATAATAACAACAAAAACCCAAAAGGGAAACCAAGAATACTTACCGGTAAAATTCCAGCCTTGTGTATCTAAACTGTGAGTGCTAAAATAAAATGTATGGTGTTTATTACATGAGCAAAACTGTTGAACAACAAACAACGATTCTGGTATAGCGTGGGGCAATGTGGAAAAAGAAATTAAAAGAAATTACTGGCAAAAGAAAGTGCTGAAGTGCTTGAGGATGAAGTGGAGTGGACACAGGAACAATCTTCTCCCGAGTCGCAGGGTCACTGCATGTTAGACACCCTGGCAAATTATTTCCCCGGGAGTGTCCAGTGATAGCTGTCTTTGACTTAATTTGGGTTCCACGAACATAGAAGCGAGAATCGGTTCTTGCAAATATCACTTGTAGTCTTAAAAAAAAAACAACAACAAAAAAAATCGTAGACTTGCAACACAGAGACACTGCACCCATTACTGTCTTGTCTTTCTATCAGTCTTGCCCTTTCATGTTTCACATTTGTGATTTTAGTCCTCTCTGTCAAAATATTGAAGTCAAATGTTAAAATGTGTTCAATCGGACTGTCAAAGAGGACTAGTGAAGGACACACACACTGTCAAACACATTCACACCTTAAGAAAACTAACATCTACTGCAAGATTAAAATGCATATACACTAGGGGTGGGACGATACGGGTAACTCACGATTCAATACTGTGGCGATATGTGGATAATAACATGATACACGATATCTACGATATTTGATATATTGTAAGAAATTTCATCAACGATATATCACGATATATGTGACTGAAAAAGAAAAAATAACCATAAAAAGGAAAACGTCTGTAGTTATGCATTTATTCAATGACAAAACCTCATCCAATGTACAAAGTGCATTTGTATCGAGCCTCACTGCCTCCTAGGCTTGTAAATGTAAACACTGAACAGCTGGACTAATTAAAGTGCATGAACAATAGTGCGGTGACAACCGCGTAAATCCATTATGTGTGTTGTAATAAAATATCGATATTTGCCGTCAGTTTATCGATTATTTATTGTGACAGAGAGTGCGTAGATTACCATATTAACTGCTGCAATGCAACATATTCCTTGTCACCCAAACAATTAAAAAATATATACATTTCTAATCAGCATGAACAACCATATAGGAATAATTATCAACCAACATTAGAATTTCTCTCCAGTCAAGAAGTTCACAGAGCCTGATTAACTACGCAGGAACCCTGAGTGTTCCCATGATCCCATGTACATGCTTTGCACTTTGATGTTGGCTCTAATCTGTGGGTGATGTGAAGGGGACAGAGGTGTAGATTTTATTCCATGCTGGTAGTACGATAGCAGTGGATTCAGTCAGTGAAAACAGGACTGTCCAAGATGAGATAGAATTGACAGAGCAGAGCCGTGGGCAGGTTGAGGGACAGGGGGCTGCATTCAAACTGTATTGATTTTTATATGTGTTAGAAAGAACAAGTGTTTCTCAGTGTGGTCAATGAATAGAGGCCCTTTGTGTTGCATTTTACATGCCTCCTCTCACCATGAAGATAACACAAAAGCTTTTTTTCTTCTCTTCTTTTTGTCTACCTTTTGTTGATAATGCAGTTGTTCATCATGTCAAATAGATAGGATTAAAAGTGTCACCTTGGCAAAACAGCTTCAGTTCCTAGCATCTAAATTCAACTTACCCTTTTTAAAACCATTCCATTTGAATCTAGTGCCAAAATGCAAGATACAGTAGTGCCTTGAAAGTGTCTTCTATAATATTGGTGCAATGGAAAAACCCACTCAGTGAGCCGTCTGGTCAGTGCTGGACTGACAGTGGAACAGTGAAACATAGAAAGAGATTCCTGTGAAAATAGACGCAGTGGACTGGCGCAGTAGGTGTTTTCATCTCTTATTGCACTCTGTCACACACAGCATTCAGCTATAGGGTCAACAGCTGCTAAACGTTTAGCAAACTAAACCCCAACTGGGCACTCTTGACTTGCAGATGCTACTGAGGAAACTTAAAATTCACACCTCGTAAAGAGAAGAGACAGATGTTTGCATACTAATAGAGATGAAATGTGGAGGGTGTCGGCAGAGGAGGGCATTACAGCTGCTCCATTACAGTGTACATTATATAGCACAGGTGGATGTATCTCGTTTCATCTCAGGGGCATTTTGAGCTGGATGCTTTTACATGCCAGGTGTTAAAACATGCTCAGATCTCCACACACCAGCTATGTGTTGTATATGATATACAGCAACAAAGAGCCTTACAACTTTAATGGTTGATGTAATTGTTCCTATTGTTTTTACTAGTCACACAGTAAGTTGTGATAAGCAACAAAATCCCCAGTACCTCTAAAGTGAAACTGGAGATTTTAGATGCTTCCATTGTTGTTTGTTGTTTCCATTCACAAGGGTCTGAGGTAAAAACGTGGAGACTGGAACTTTAGCAGGGTCAACCCCCTCCTTGCTCCTGCCAGAAATGATTTCTCCATTGCCATGTCAGACTCAGTGTTGGATCCACTGACATAGCAAATTACCTCTCCAGTGCACTTGGCGGTGGTAGTGAACCACTTTCGTTGTTCGTACTTTGCCAATAAATTTAAAAAAAAGAAGGCAAGAAAGAAGTATAACCATGTGATAAACACGTACGGAGCTGACATGGTAGCTGTGTTTCTGTCTGCTGTGTTTGCATGTAGTGCAATGGCATGGGGATGAGAAGACTTGAATTTGAGGGGGACATTGAAAGGCGTGAATAGCCTCATCTCTTTCCTAAAACAGACCCAGTCAACCCCACCCAGCAGTTTCTTGGGGCTTTGCTATTGTACCTAACCAAAGGCAGGTTTGTGTTTTGTAGTGGCTGGGATGTTCCTGGTAATGGAGACATGCTACATTTTAGGCATCCTAAAAGTTAGAAAACATCATTGGTTTATGCCAACGTTAGAGTACTTTTCATCAAAGCCTGCCATAAAAGATGGAAACTGATATTTGATAGTGTAGCTTTGTGACTTATAACACCTTATAATAGCATTATTTTATTAGCTGGAATGTTCACACTTTTACAAAAATAACAAGTTTGTTGCTCCCCAACCTGAAGATAGTCAGATTAAAGCAGCACAATGTAACTTTCAGCTTTTGTTGAGTTTGGCGGCATCTTTTGGACAAAAGTGGTAGTGCCTTACCAGAAAGAACACTACGTTTCCCATGAGCACCAGCGCGTACTGCCGGGAAACTCCTGTCCCCGTCACGTGCATTTGTTTTGAGAGAAGATGGGACGGACTTTCAAAACTACTTTTCTGTTTCACCAAGTGAACAGATGAAACGCAAAGAAAAAAGATGTTAAACTGCTGGAAAGGAACTGGAATTTACCGGGATACCTTAAACAAGGAAGCCAGGGAGCGGTATATGGAGAAAATAATTATTAACGGTTTGGATCCATATGAAATTCCTACTAAAGAGTGGAGCTCCGATGAGGATTTACTGCCGCAGTTCTGCACAACCCACGTCTTAGGCTACCATGTGTTTCAATAAATTTGTATAATAGTACAACATACAGTACATGTTTTGTATCACTCTTAATTGTCTTTTCTTTTTTTTTTTTGACTGCTATATTATGCTGAAGAGGCTCCGAGGCGTGAGCAATATTTTTGTTTTCCTCGTGAGATTATTTTTTTCCTCTGCAGCTACAAATAAGAGTTAATATTTTTTCCTCAACAAACTAGTTTTATCTGAAGATTGGGGTTAATCGCACCGCAGAGAGCTGGCCAGCAACTGCGTATAGCTGGAGAAGTGGGGAATAAAACCCGATCAGACCACGGCCTATGTGTTTGTTTGTTTGTTTGTGGTTTAATAAACCCGTGTTTTCATCCGACCCCGGTCTGTGTGCGTGTTTGTTTGTGATCATGTGTGGAAGGTTATGTTTGGTCGTTACAGCCGCAATCCAAGTGAGCCGACGACTCTTTTACTCTTTTACTCTGTTATATCAGATACTTGGCCTCCGTGGTTCTTCCTCCGAGCAGGAAACCGGTGAAAAGTTAAACCATTATCGATCTTTTCCCCACGTCTGTTTTGTGGAGCTGCTGCAGCTACAACACAGCAACGGGTTACCAGCTTCTGCTGAGCTCTGCGCTCCACGCCCCGCCCATTTTCGTCTCAACTACGAATCGGGAAGGAAGGGGAAGTGACGTATGCCGTAAAGCAGTCAAAGCCGTAAGAATTTGTAGTTTTTTAGTGTGGCAGGGTTCCTACCATGCTCCTCAAAGTTACATAGTGCCAGTGAAGGCGATACAGACCCCTCAGACCATGACAGAGGTTCATTAAACCTGTTGGAAGTTGATGTACTATCACAATGACTCTGGAAATATGATATTAAGGTGGAAAAGTTACATAGTGCTGCTTTAATCCCCACATTCCTTAATTAAGCTTACTCCGGCGAGATACCGAACCCCTGATTGCCCATACAACCCCTTGCGCTACTGGGTCACAAGTCAGTGTTCTTCATGAGCAAGTCCCAAGCTGAGATAAATGTTGGGGTGACTAACATTTGCTTCAATGATCCACTGTAGCAACCTCTAAAAAGGGAAAGAAGTCGCCCGCCTACAAAAAAATTAAGGTTAATATAGGTGGTGGGTGTTAGAGGAGATGGCATAGTAAAAGAAGTCCCTATTGATTCTTGGGAACAGACTTTGGAACATAACACCCCTTTCATCAGGATGTACACAGATGCCTTTTTTATAATATAATAATGACCTGGAGGGTGTTTAAATCTACGTAAGTAGCCCTGTCAAACACTGCTACGGCATTGAGATAATCTAACAAGCAAAGTATAGATTACTTGCAGGGTAATATATCTGTTCATAGCTTGCAGGGGAATCAGCTTTTCAGTCCTGTGGACTGCCTGATGCTTGCTGCCAGGGGGAGGGAGCATTGTGTGTGAGGAAGAAGAAATGCAACAAGACAGCTTCGCTAGTAATCAAACCCTAACAGAAAGGCTTATCTCCTGGTCATCCTACTGTTTTAGTCCTATCCATCTCCTGGTCATGTAATGGCTTTTACTATTTCATTCATTGACTACCTGTTGTTGACAGCATTGACAGAGTTTGGAATCATACACTGAACAGAGGCAAAACAATCTTCCTGGGCAGCAATACTTCTTTCTCTTACACTGGACTGAGGGCAGACTAGATGCTTATTCCTCAAGTGGTGACTCACACCATAATGTGCAAAATAGTACAAGCCCAATTTCTAAATATACCATAAAACTTCCATATGAATCTATTGATTTTAGTTCATCTTCTATTTCACAAATACAGAGGAAATTGTTTTACAATGTATTGATAGACAAACTATATTCTATTTAGGAAATGAAACAAATTTACAATTTGTTTCCTGCAACACACTCCAAAAAGTTGAAATTAGTCGAAATTAAAGTCAAATAAAATAACACAAATTTGGAAGATAAACGTTTGCCAGGTGTGAGGGTGTCAGAAATGGGTATAAAAAAACTTTTCTCCATTAGAGAATCCTTGGTCAGTTTAAAAAAAAAAACCTGAAAGCATTACTTTAATGAATTTAAGTCTTTCAAATACAGTAAATTCCTGCTATTTTGAAAACATTTAAAGGGGACCTATTATGGCATTCAATTTATATTTTAAACAGGCCTTGAATGTCTTAAAAACAATCTAAAGCTTGTTTTTTCTACATAAATCAGAAATTCAGCCTGTGGGCCATGTCTCTAGTTTTACTGCTTCTAACCTCATTATCTGTGAGTGATTCTGATGGGAGGGGAGGCTATGATAATGAGGCTCTGTGCTGATTGGCTGCCTGAATGACGTGTAGCAGGGGAGGGAACAAAGCCTCGCTCCGGCCAAAGCAGCCGGCTGCGTACAAAAAGCGTGTCTCATGCGAGAATCTTCTGCGACAAGATAAATTCCATTGCTTATTTTTTTTGTATTGGACTGTCCTAACTGGCCACGAGTTTAATGGTTTCACTGTGGACAGAGAGCGTCCGATGTCACGCAGCTCGACGCGATAGTCGGACGCTTGCATGCAGTTATGACACGGTGTAAACGGATCTTAAGCCTGAATTACGGTTCTGCGTTAAATCGACGCGTACCCTACGCTGTAGGCTCTGCGTTGGTGTAACACAGAACCATAAATCGGCCTTTAGTCACCTCGTCTTCACACAGGAAGATTTAATTGAATTCTAAACAGGTACACCACAGTTCTTTACTCCGATTCCTCATCATTTAATTTCTTATGTTACAAGACAAATTAATCATGTTAACTGTAAAGAAATCACAACACTGAATGTTCACAAATGACAACTTTATTGTTAAAAAAAGAAAAGAACATAAATTGTATATAAATAACATGTATGCACTATTACTGGCTCAAGGAAGGACCGTGCATTTCTTCTGAAGGTGTCTGAACAGCTTCAGGTGCATTGCTTGGAAGATCTGAAACCATAAACAGAAGAAAAATGTATTACTAATAGAGCTCTGGTGTTACCTAACACGTTAGTTCCGTTAGGGAACACCGGAGCTACTCACCGGTCCGGTCCGGTGAGCAGTTCCGGTGGCTCCAGTGTTACCTAACGAGTGAGTGGCTCCATTAGGGAACACTGGAGCCACCGGAGCTGCTCACCGGTCCGGTCCGATGAGTGGCCCCGGTGCTCCGGAGCTAAGCTAAATAATTAGCCCATGCAAAGTTCATACTTGTAGACAAATATAAATAACATTAAAAAAAAATAACGTAACTTACCGCTGACACATGTGCAGTTGCCGGGTCCGTACTGTGGGTCACTGATCCTTTTATGAGGGTAAATGTCGATGCAAAACCTGTCCCTCGCTGTGGAAACAGTCACCGCTTCTGAACAATGGCGGACGCTCTGGCCGGCTGAGTTAGTTGTGGGCGTGGTTTCAGCAGCGGAGGCCGACCTATGGAAATCTGTTCCTATCGTTACGTAACGACGGGAGCAGATTCTGAACGGCTCGTAGAAGTCACATGACACTGGAAGATCCTCCGGGAGGCTGGACAGACACTGCAGAATGTGGTTTCTTTCCTCCTTCTCTGAGTTGGCAGGGTGAGGGGAGACCACTTTATATATGTTAAAGCAAGAAAAAACCTGTTTTTCATAATAGGTCCCCTTTAAGAGGTCCTGTAAAATTTCATAGGCAAAGGTCTGAAACATCTGTTGGATGTAAATGACTGGGTCCTCAGATGAGAGTTATTGTCGTTGATACTTTGTTCAGTCATGCCTGTTGAGTTAGCATGTGTCCTGTCAATCCTGAAGTCTTGCAAAAACAGTGTAGATGAGAGAAGATGACAGATCCAGACTTATAAATCAAAACACTCACCTGAATCCACAGACTGGTCTACAGACTTTCCATCCTTTCTAATTGCTATTTTGCATGTTCATTCTGCACCGTTAAATACTCATAGATGGATTCAGGTAACAGAAAAAGGAAACTTTATTCCACATGTCCAGACGTCTAATGTTTAAATGAAATGAATGCCGGATCAACTTGCAGGAGATCCTCAAATTGAAGCTGAATCTTGGCCTTACCACAGACACAGAGAAAACAAATGATACTCAGCTAGACATGCCTGAGTCCGAACGGTGACTGATTCAAAAGGACACAAATCCATTAAAGGAGTTGAACTTTTAAATGACTACAATGCCAGACCTCTTTCTGCTCGACTTATTTAATGGCATTCTCAAAGCGCCAGTTATCTTCGCAGTGTTTTGAGGAACTGCGGTAAACAGTGTTGTTTCACAGACTGTGATCTTGTCTTTTTAAAAGTGTTTTTCTGCATTTTTAAAAGTCGATTTTAATTTGGCACAAATGGGTTTTTTATAGTAAACAAAAAAGCAGATTCTTTTTTTTTTAAATGGTCAAAATACCAAAGAGATACAAATCAACATCTCCCTTTTAAACTGTGCTGTTAGAACTCTTTAGTGGGAAGTCTGAGGGGGCAAAGGAAGCTACTCAACTCCAGTCCAGCCTTTCTTTACATCCTTCTTTGCTAACCCTTAAAGGTTCATTAGCATATGAGGGATCATCCGATAATATCTAGCAGGAGAGCTCATGCTACCATGCCAAGGAAACCAAGCTCACACCATAACACAGCAAACCAAAAAACAGTAATTTTATTCTCGAATTTCCCTTTTCTGCAGTTTAACCATGGACATGTAATACTGATCCCCCTCTAAGTTACCATCCTGTCATGAGTCATGCACTGAACTGGTGTAGACTGAGTAACCCTGCACCGTGGATACGGACACTAAACCAACACAGCAGCCAACAGAAGGTTGGAAGGAAGGAAGGAAGGAAGGAAGGAAGGAAGGAAGGAAGGAAGGAAGGAAGGAAGGAAGGAAGGAAGGAAGGAAGGAAGGAAGGAAGGAAGGAAGGAAGGAAGGAAGGAAGGAAGGAAGGAAGGAAGGAAGGAAGGAAGGAAGGAAGGAAGGAAGGAAGGAAGAAAAGAGGAAGGGAAGAAGGAAGGAGAGAGCAGGAGGAAAGAAGGAAGGAAGGGAAAAAAGAAGGAAGGAAGGAAGGAAGGAAGGAAGGAAGGAAGGAAGGAAGGAAGGAAGGAAGGAAGGAAGGAAGAAAAGAGGAAGGGAAGAAGGAAGGAGAGAGCAGGAGGAAAGAAGGAAGGAAGGGAAAAAAGAAGGAAGGAAGGAAGGAAGGAAGGAAGGAAGGGAAAAAAGAAGGAAGGAAGGAAGGAAGGAAGGAAGGAAGGAAGGAAGGAAGGAAGGAAGGAAGGAAGGAAGGAAGGAAGGAAGGAAGGAAGGAAGGAAGGAAGGAAGAAAAGAGGAAGGGAAGAAGGAAGGAGAAAGCAGGAGGAAAGAAGGAAGGAAGGGAAAAAGGAAAGAAGGAAGGAAATGAGCCTGAAAGAAAGAAAGAAAGAAAGAAAGAAAGAAAGAAAGAAAGAAAGAAAGAAAGAAAGAAAGAAAGAAAGAAAGAAAGAAAGAAAGAAAGAAAGAAAGAAAGAAAGAAAGAAAGAAAGAAAGAAAGAAAGAAAGAAAGAAAGAAAGAAAGAAAAATTCCCGTTGATGATGTGAATGAATGTTGATGATTGAATTGGTATTTTTTTTATCGTCATTTTTATCGTTATCGGGATAAATGCCAGAAATTATCCTGATACATTTTTTAGTCCATACCGCCCATCCCTAGTGTAAAGTCATTTTATTTACACAAATTGTCTGTCTTAATCTTAAAAACAACCTTGTTCATGCACCCTACAGTCATTTTAGGCTTCAAAATGTTTTAATAAATATTATTTGTATGATAGAAAAAACAATTGCACTATCAAGTCCCTCCTAATAAACCAGATTTTGCTGTTTCGTAGTCTCTTTCATTGAACCCACAATCTAAGTACTCTGATACTAAACCAACACAGCAGCCAACAGAAGCTTGTTTTCCGGGCTCCACAAACTCGGGGCATCACTGTCTGTCCATCTGTTTTTAGAGGGTAACATTAAGAAATGTTACTTTTATGGATAATGTTTCACTTCTGTTGAGTTTATTTTTGTAGTGGCAGAACACAGCAGGGAATGATGAACACGGACTCAGAAATTCCGATTTCATTTCTGAGAAAAAAGGTATCAGAACATCTGCAAACATGAGGTAGAATCTCCAGGTTGGGATATAAAACATTACATTTTGCCCATTTATCTATGGGTTAGAATTTACAACAAAGCAGACGAGCAAAAGAGCTTCAACTGCCACAGATGCAGCATTATTTGAATTTGAATATAGGTGGAGATTCAGATTTGCAGGCCTAATAACCAGGGGTTAATTTGTGCCGGATCCTGCCGGAACAAGATCCGGCACCTCTCGATTTTAGCCTCCCTGCGTTGCGGGACTTATTTGGGCAGATCCGGCACCTCTCGTATATATATAAAACAATAATAATATAAAAAAGTTTTTTTTTAATGTATAAAAAATAATAATATGCATAAATTCATTTACAGAACAAATCCCAAGCATTTCATGTTGTTTATAAAGATTTAACGTCATTTGAAAGGGTCGGAGATTTGTTGATGCAATGAAAAGATGGGCCAGCAAACCACGCCCCTGACCAAAAAAACTTTGGAAATTTGCTGGATCTGGGGAGCCAGCAGCGAGCAACGCAAACATGTCAAAAAGACAGTTGAATTTACTGTCTTTTTTCAAAAAGAAGGAAGAGTTGCATGATTCTTCAAAACAAACCAGAAAAGCAACAAGCGGCGATGAGGGCAGCTGCAGAACAATCAATGTGGTCCTTGGACAAATTAAGCACTGCTAATAACTGTATTCTGGGCTGGGACGGTGTTGTAACAGTCCGACAGCAAAAATCTTACATTGTTCTTTTTGCATCGAAGCATTATCCAACAGAATGACAAGGTTGCGTTATGTTGATGAATTTTTAAGTTGGATTTCATTGTATCAAAGAAGTTTTGAAGTTTTGATTTCCTTATTGCATCTATGCAGAACTCATTCTTCTACACGTAACTTGATGACTTTGTCAGTCTGTGGACCGAACATTAGATCACTGGTCCCAAAACATCCAGCAGCAGAGTGGCTCTTTAACTCTTTCAAGTGTAACATGGCTACTGACATGGCTCCGGGTCTTTTGTACTGAGCGTGAGAGTCAGAAAACAAGTCCTTTTTCTCTTGCCCTCGTGTCACTCATTCATTCTCTCAAGCAGTATAAAGCAAATTCTTAACTGATGACGTTGTGGTGTGAAAAGGGGGAAATGGACAAAGCAAGTGTTTCCCTCTGGCAACATTCGTGTCTTTTACATGTGAAACTTTACCCTTCGAGTCGAATGTGAAGACTGCCATTGGTTTCAGATAATGCAGGTTTGTTTATTCGCTTCTTAAGTTGCTAGTTTTTAATCTGGTATAACAATATAACCAACCGAGATCTTCCACCAGAACCTGTAATAAATTTGAACACTAACGGGCAATGCAGCACCCAAGCGGGGATTCGTTCACAATGCAGCTTGTCATGAACATGAACAGAATGCTTTGTCAATCTGTAAGTATATCCCAGTCCTTAGTCACAGCACTAAAATAGACTTGACGTGTAATTTTAGAGGAACAGAGCAGACGGTCGCTTCCAGGCCACTTATAAAAAGAAAAAAACACATTTCTAAAGTGAATTTGATGGACCGCTCTCATTTACGAGAATCCCCTGGTTTCTCGGTGGCTGGCGTGGCTCAGCTGTTTTGCAACTGACGTGTTTTCCTGCCTGGTGGGACCCAGCAGTAAAAAAGCTCAAGTTTAGCGTTGTTAAAGCAAATTTTGTTATTTAAATCATATTGCAATGTGCACAGGTGGACAGTAACGGAGTAAATTTACTTGAGTACTGACTATCCAGAGGATTTGTACTTTACTTGAGTATTAGATTTCTTTGGTACTTATTACTCTTACTTGAATACATTTCCAAGACAAATATTTTTACTTACTCGAGTAAATTTCTAGGAAGGCTGAAAAGTACTTGTTACTTTCAGGTCTGCTCTTTTTTCTTCTTCAGGTTTTATATAACATTGTGGTTCTAAAAGCAGCACATCAGTGCAGCTGGTTTCAAAGAGTTAATTCTCAGAAACAAGAGTTAAAAGATCCTTAAATTAATTTAGAAAAAATATAGTAATTTACTGATGTGGAAAATGAGAAATTTACTCTTACTCTTACTTTTACTTTTACTTAAAGTAAATTTAAAAGCATTTACTTGTGGTTACTTAAGTACCTTTAAAAGCAAGTACTTTTCTACTCTTACTCGAGTAATATTTTGACTGAGCTACTTTTACTTGTAACGGAGTAAATTTTGACCAGTAGTATTTGTACTCTTACTCAAGTACTGGGGTCAAGTACTCTGTCCACCTCTGGCAATGTGTAAAGTAAAGTCATTTTATTTACACAAATTGTTTGTCTTAATCTTAAAAACAACCTTGTGCATGCACCCTACAATCATTTTAGGCTTCAAAATGTTTTAATAAATGTTATTTGTATGATAGAAAAAACAATTACACTATCAAGTCCTTCCTAATAAACTAGATTTTGCCGTTTCGTAGTCTCTTTCATTGGACCCGCAATCTAAGTACTCTGATACTTGTTATTCTTGTGGAGTTCAAGATGTCAAGCGAGATATAAAAACAAAGAAAAAAAAAATTTTAAGATCAAAACTGCTGTCTTATCGGGATTTGCATAAGACACAAAGGTCAGTTGTCAGATATGTGCTGTAAAATGTCATGCCTTACAAAAGAATCATGAATTCTCCATCTTACATGAAGCACTGTGAACGGTGGTGTTTTTCAATACTACACGCTCTATCAGACATGAATCTATCGATTTCCTCATTCAACACCTTCACTTGCCCATAAATCTCACTTTACTGACACACCAACCAGGAGGGCAATCTGTTAAAAGAGAGTTTGATTGCTAAAGCAGTTAAAAGGCATTATTGCACTATAATTTCAACAAATTAATTTTCAAAAACTGTTCCCAAAATTGAGATTTTTCCAATGAGCACGTGTGCTGGTAATTTGAACTGCAATCAGCATCTACAAAGTCCTCCAGTTGGGAACAAAATCAATGAAAATCAGACCGAGTGAGACTTTCACATGCTTCTGTCCTGAATGCAAATTGCTGCATATAAAGACATTGCAGGGTTGGGAGGACGCTGAAAGCTACATCATTCATTGTCAGGAGGTAGAGTAAGTTCAGGCTGGCCCTCTATTACTTTTTATTTTTGTTCTACACTAAGTACATGCTCACTGGAAAACAAAAATTGTATATTGCACAGGAAAAATGATCCCTGCCCAAAAAGCTAAAGGCTCTGAAGGACTAATGGCCATGTAGCTTCTATGTTTGTCAATTGTCAGGCTCAACAGTCAAACTGATGAGATTTTAATGTCTGAATTTTAACAGCACATTAACTTTAATACTTGATATATCTAATACAAGATCTGTCCAGGAATTACCAATTTGACTCGGCAGCACTGTGGCCTCTGGTCCAAGTGATGACATTCTGATTGCTTGTGTAATGAAGAGAGAAATGTGTAATGTTGAACTGACATTATATGTCCACTGTAACTTGAAACCTGACGTGCACCTCCCCGAAATGTAACTAGGTATCAGGTTGATGCATACTGAAGTTAATGTGATCAGTCCACTTGTGTATGTTGCATTTTATTCTACGTATTTCCCCACTACTTCCTCTTCTTTGATCTTTCCAAGTTGGATAGAAAGAGAGTTTGCTCCAATGTAAGTAAAAATGACTAGCTCCTATGATGTTCTTCATTTGTTCTGTTGGTATGTCTGAGCAACATAAACAAAGTGAACAAACAGAAGCTTAAAACTGCAAGCTACAGCACTGTGGGAAATAAAAAACCCACCCCACAACCTGGTTTAATTGCAGAACATAGCAAACAACAAAAGTATAAACAATTTAGGTCCTGTACAGCAGTGGTCCCCAACCCTTTCTGAACCGCGGACCGGTTTAATGTCTGACAATATTTTCACGGCCCAATCTAAAGGTGTAGTTGATAAAAAACTAAATAAAATGACAAGATCGGCATTAAAAACTGTGATATTTTCTCTATAGTAATAATAATAATGAATAATAATAAAACATAATTTTCGAAAAAATAAAATAAAATAATGGAAATTGTAAATTACCTTTAATATGAGTATTTCTATAAATGTGTTTTTATGTTTTTATGTCTCATTAACGTTATTCAAAGCCAGGCTTTTATTTTATTTATTAAGGAGACTGATATTTAGTGCTTTTATTTTGAAGGTGTCTCACCGACACCTCGTCAACATCCGTCGCTTCGGACTTTAACGGTAAAAGTTTAACGGCAGTAGAAAGTGTGTCTGAAAGACTAAACAAGTGTCAGGAATGCTAAAGTGGAGCGTAACTGACACAAAAAGCACCTGCTGATAAGGATTTGTTGTCTTTGCAAATGTTATGCCGTATTTATGTTCATATTGAGTTTGGTTGCCATGGTAACTCATGTATTGTGTTAACGGTAGCCGACCGAGCAGCTGTGTCGGTCTGTATTTAAGTTAAATGAAACTTATATGAATGTAGAAAAACTAACATTATTTTATTTTATTCCTTTATAGCTCTGACGGTGTGTTTGCAGTGTATTTACATCCAAACATTGTGAACCATCAGTTTGAGAGTCATCCATCATCAGTCGGGGATGATACAGAAATTATTTTTCTTTCTGTGCGGCCCGGGTACCAAATGACCCACGCCCCGGTACCGGGCCGGGGGTAGCATGTAGCATGTAAGCAAGTATGTAAATCCTACATAGAAGCATAATCCCCCTTTAAGCATTACAAATATAGGCTACCTTTAAATTAGATGAATGTTGCAGATAAATCTACAAGAGCAGATCAGAAAAACATATCAAATTGTCAGATATAAACATGATTAAAAACTGATCTCTTGTGATGCTTTGAAAAAGCTGATATTTCCTGGACATTGAGGAGGATGATGGGAATGCTGTCACTGTGCCAGGCTGGAAAATGTAACTTCTAGTTAAACGTCATGGATGGTAATCTGGGCACGTTCAGTGTGTCAGAGCTGCTGTTTCATGCTCCGCTCACTTTGGCCCTCTCAAGAGCGTTTCATTCAACACATTTTACAGCGACCGCTACGATCGGGGACCGTCCACAGCTCACACAGTCGCAGCTAGACTTGGGAGGGGGGTGGGTGGTAACTGGATTGCTGGCCTCCACCACTCCACCCCCTTCCATATCCAGCTCCTCTAGCTCTTTCTTCCAGGGGGAAATAAAGAGAGAGGGCTCGAGAAAAATACCCTCTTTTTTTCCTCCTTTTTTCTTAGCAGTCAGTGAGAAAGCGTGAGAACAGTCGCTGCAGAGTTTCAAGAACATTGTATCTAACTGTAGAATGAAAAGCTTTGCAACTGAATAAAGGAATGAGAGGCCAGAGCTCATTGAGGGAGGGGGAAGGGATGAAGTGAAAGAGTTCACTACTTCCCACTAAATTAAATTAAGGTGACTATTGATTGGGTAATAAATGCGAGTCAGCCTGTACTACAGCACACCCGCAACAGAAGCTGCTTCAGCAACTATTGAAAATAGGGATGGTGGCAATAAAATATTAGGACAACTATCTCCTGAAAGCATGTTTACAACAATGCATCACACGCCAGTAAAACAAAATAAGGCAGTTAATGGCTTACTTCCAGAACAGAGGAAGCTGATCTCCAGAAGCCGAGGAGGAAAGAGGAAGGTCAAAATATGATTGAGTAATTTGTTGCAGTTAACCGTGTCAAATCATTTTATCGTTCCGAAGAAAAAAGTTCTTTGTGAAAGAAATCCATTGTTTCATTTCTCATTGAAAAAAATAGATTGCAACACAGGAAAGAGGCTAGGGGGTTGTTAATTGTTTTAATAACTGATTTATGTTAATATTTTTCAAAATAAACTTAAAAAAAAAATAAAATAACATAACTTATCCACTGAATGGTTTTCCTCCTGCCCTCTAGGAATGGGTGATATTTTACCGTTCACGATATACCGTCAAAAAAGAAATTGGCATCTCGCGGTAAAAACGATAAAGAAAGGAAGGAAGGAAGGAAGGAAGGAAGGAAGGAAGGAAGGACGGAATATGAAAGAAAGAAAGAAAGAAAGAAAGAAAGAAAGAAAGAAAGAAAGAAAGAAGAAGAAAGAAAGAAAGAAAGAAAGAAAGAAAGAAAGAAAGAAAGAAAGAAAGAAAGAAAGAAAGAAAGAAAGAAAGAAAGAAAGAAATGAGCCAGAAAGAAAGAAAGAAAGAAAAAAAGAAATGAGCCAGAAAGAAAGAAAGAAAGAAAGAAAGAAAGAAAGAAAGAAAGAAAGAAAGAAAGAAAGAAATGAGCCAGAAAGAAAGAAAGAAATGAGCCAGAAAGAAAGAAAGAAAGAAAGAAATGAGCCAGAAAGAAAGAAAGAAAGAAAGAAAGAAAGAAAGAAAGAAAGAAAGAAAGAAAGAAAGAAAGAAAGAAAGAAAGAAAGAAAGAAAAGAAAGAAAGAAAGAAATGAGCCAGAAAGAAAGAAAGAAATGAGCCAGAAAGAAAGAAAGAAAGAAATGAGCCAGAAAGAAAGAAAGAAATGAGCAAGAAAGAAAGAAAGAAAGAAAGAAAGAAAGAAGAAGAAAGAAAGAAAGAAAGAAAGAAAGAAAGAAAGAAAGAAAGAAAGAAAGAAAGAAAGAAAGAAAGAAAGAAAGAAAGAAAGAAAGAAATGAGTCTGGAAGAAAGAAAGAAAGAAAGAAAGAAAGAAAGAAAGAAAGAAAGAAAGAAAGAAAGAAAGAAAGAAAGAAAGAAAGAAATGAGCCAGAAAGAAAGAAAGAAAGAAAGAAAGAAAAAAAGAAATGAGCCAGAAAGAAAGAAAGAAAGAAAGAAAGAAAGAAAGAAAGAAAGAAAGAAAGAAATGAGCCAGAAAAGAAAGAAAGAAATGAGCCAGAAAGAAAGAAAGAAATGAGCCAGAAAGAAAGAAAGAAAGAAAGAAAGAAAGAAAGAAAGAAAGAAAGAAATGAGCCAGAAAGAAAGAAAGAAATGAGCCAGAAAGAAAGAAAGAAATGAGCAAGAAAGAAAGAAAGAAAGAAAGAAAGAAAGAAAGAAAGAAAGAAAGAAAGAAAGAAAGAAAGAAAGAAAGAAAGAAAGAAAGAAAGAAAGAAAGAAAGAAAGAAAGAAAGAAAGAAATGAGTCTGGGAAGAAAGAAAGAAAGAAAGAAAGAAAGAAAGAAAGAAAGAAAGAAAGAAAGAAAGAAAGAAAGAAAGAAAGAAAGAAAGAAAGAAAGAAAGAAAGAAAGAAAGAAAGAAAGAAAGAAAGAAAGAAAGAAAGAAAGAAAGAAAGAAAGAAAGAAAGAAAGAAAGAAAGAAAGAAAGAAAGAAAGAAAGAAATGATGATGATGAGATAGGTTTATAGTTACAAAGGTGGAGTTGAATTAGTATTTTTTTATCGTCATTTTTATCATTATCGGGATAAATGCCAGAAATTATCGTGATAAATGTTTTAGTCCATACCGCCCATCCCTACTGCCCTCCCAAATAATTTGAGCCTCGAGACACCCCTGATCATTGGATATCTGATTCAAGACATTACTGTCTAAGAACCTGGAAGACGAGCACAGAGGTTCATCTGACTGTTGCTTTATTCAAACTCACCCAGCTGTCTCCAGATGGGACTGATTGTGGGGAGTTACTGCATGCATGCAGGCCTGATGCCAACATTCAAGACAAGACTTCTGTTTTCTGCCCTCATGGCAAGAATTCTAGGACTCTCCATTAATCTGTGCTTAAGCTGCCTGACTTCACAAACAGATGCTTGAGGAGGATAAGGCAACTCAGTGGGAGAAAATGCGCACCAAAGCCTCGATCAGATAACAAGAAAAAATGGCAGCATTGCACTACACCTTGTGTGCTGGGTGAGAATTTTCAGGAAATGTTTCTTTCCTGATCATTCCACCTTTGTCTGTATAGGTGTGCATTGTGCTAATTATAAGTTAACTACTTCTACTTAAGAGTGATGCTATCAGATGTTATAGATATGTAGTAGTAGGGGCAACAAAGATAAAGTATGACACGTTGAAACAAAACAAGCAAACCATCATGAAGAATGTTAATTTAATGCGGCTTCATTTGCACGTTCTTTTTGTAATGAACAAGTACAGAACAAGAGATCAAAGAGCAATTTAAAAGAGGTTTTACTGACTTGGATTTTAATGTATTATGTATATCAGCATAAAAGACATGTTTCTTCCCCCTTTGCACATCTTTAACTGTGTGAAAGTCCAGTGTGGCTCACTTGTCATAAATGTCATCATACAAAAAGCTACGTGCAAAATTTTCCCCAAAAGTTCGCATACATGCCGATTTTTTGTTACCACAAAGACGTTTTCATAGGCTTGATTTAGAACGCATTTGTGAACTATAGAATATTGATCTACTGAGCATGCATGGAACTAGATTCCAAGTAGATGCTATTATGAAAATAATGATGGGCCCATTGTGACCAAAGCGGTCCAGTGCTCATCACCATTGACCATCTATGATGGCAAAAACCTCAATTAGCTTAGAGGGTTTTTTTTAGGGTCATAGTGTATTGGAGGCCTATTCTAGCTGTCACTGATCAGCAGGTGGGGAACACCAGGAAAAGTTCCCAGGCCATTGCAACCTGTCATTAGATAGACCCTCCAGGAATCCGCGATTCCGTGATCGCTGAATTTTTCGCGGATTTCACGGCTGTCCGTGGATTTACAGACCTTCCGTGGATTTCAATGTCTGGTGCAGAAAAATCACTTTTACTGGGGTTAATATTGCATATGTCCGCGCTGAATATGCGAATTATGCGGGGCTCGCTTGATTTCACCGCATCATCGCCGCATTTTCGCATAAAGTTTGGAAAAAGGGGGGAGTGTTGTGAGTGACATGTCGGGACACCCGGTCGCGAAGTGCGGGACCCGCCCGGGGGACCTCCGCACCCCTCGCAGAAACCGCCACCCCCCAAACAGCAGCTCTCACCCGCGGGGGTGAGAGGAAAAAGAGAGTCCCCCCGCTTGCGCGGGGGGCGCGGCTGCCGGTGGACTCAGGATCCGCGCTGACCGCGTACCACTGCGCCTGCGAGGGCCGGCGGAGGCGGAGCTCCCATCCACTTGGGGGATAGTGGCGGCGGACGCGTGGGGTGACGGAGCTCTGTCTCGTCCCCCTCGCTGTGCCGGTGCGCCCGGCAATCACCCGAGCACCGAGCAGCGGGCTAGAGGGCGAGAGGCGGCCGGCCCCCGGGCTGCCACCGCCCCTCTCCTCTCCTCTCCACCCGCGCTCTCCTTTTTTTTTTTCGCCTACGACCTCAGATCAGACGACCCGCTGAATTTAAGAGGGAAGAGCTCAGCGCAGAAACCGCAACTTCCTGCATATTTTGCATATTTTGCAACTTTCCGCATATTCTGCAATTTCACCGCATAAAAGCACATAAAAAACCTGCACATTTAATCGCATAATCAATGATTTTAGCCCGCAAAATCAAGGATTTTAGCCCGCGGAATCAAGGATTTTAGCCCGCGGAATCAAGGATTTTAGCCCGCAGAATCAAGGATTTTTGCCCGCGTTTTTCTGGAGGGTCTAATTAGAGACAAATAGGGATTTTAGAGTAACCGAACAATCTAACTTTATAAAAAGCCCCGAGCTGAGATCCAAAGCAGGACGTTTCTAGCTGTGCAGCAGGTTTTTTTTTTGTTTTTTTTTTAGCTAGCATCTAAACAGTTAGCATTATTTTCATAGTGACACCGTGTTTTCATTTTGAAAATGAAAATCATCCTAAAAAAAAACCCTTTCTTAAGTTATCACAGATAACAAGTGGTCTGTGTTTGTCAAATTATACTTTGTGCGTGCTGGGTTACCCAAGGAAACACAACATTTCTTTTATGCACCCCCCTGTGCCCTCATCATCATCATCATCATCATCATCATCATCATCATCATCATCATCATCATCATCATCATCACCAGTTCTTCTTCTTTTGGCTTTTTCCTTTACAGGTTGCCATAGTGGCTCATTTGTTTCCACCCTTTCTTCTGTATTTGTCTCTGTCACAGCAACCATCTACTTATCCTCCTTCAAGGCGCAGATTTCTTCTTTGGTCTTACACTTTTAAATCTTCTGCCTGGCAGCTCCATCTCCACTGTCCTCCTACCAGTGTATCCACAGTCCATTCTTTTTTCTTTTCTTTTTTTCCATCAGAACCATCTGCTGCTAATTGATAAAGCTAATGTGAAGTCTTTCCTTTAGTTAAGATATACAATGTTCTTAATCACCAAAGTCTGCACAAGACTGGCAGCAATTTGGACCAAATCAAAGGAACCAAAACTAAAATCATCTTTAAGCTCTTTGGACTCACTAGATGTTTCAAAACTTTGGCCCTGGTCCTACCTCTTCATTAGGAACTTTTAAGTCTCCATTATACAAACCTCAGTCTCATACTGTAGGTAAGGGATTTCTAATTCATTATGTCACTACACTTTGAAAGCCTGGCTTGTATATTGACGAGACATGAAGTGAGTAAATGGCCTTTTCATACTGTTGAATATCTGCTGAAAATGTTGACATAAATAATAATTTATCTTTTAAAGATGTAAAATCATGTGAATTTTCTTTTGCAGGTGAGCTATTATTACTCCATTTCATCCCAGAGAGCAGATACCGGGGGGCAGATTTACTATTTACTTTGCGACTGGTGGAAACTGTGTTTTGACTATTAATTGTAACTGTCGATACATACTGTTGAGTTGGCGCTTAGAAGAAGTGGACACAGTTTGCATCTGTTACAGTCGCCTATATATTTAGGGGAGTTTCTCCGTCAGTTTGCATGATTTGAGTAGGGTTTTTTTTTTTAATAAATCACTGCAGACCGATTTAGTACACTTTATATTTGCAGTTCACTGCTAATTTCTACAATTATTCAACACACACACACACACACACACACACACACACACACACACACACACAATCATGCCTTAAAGGCTTTGCTCGACAGGGTTGCTGCTTCATGGGAGGTGGATAGCAGTTGCACAAGTGAGAGGTAAGACTGCGAAGGGAGAGATTCGCCATTCAGGTAAATTTATTCGGAGTCCCAGATGAAGACGTTATCAGGACATATGGATTGTCAGGCGACTTTTTCATTAGTTGCCAGGAGGAGATCTGAGACAATGTGGGCTCTCCAATGTTTGTAGGTCTTCATATTTAAATGTGTTTGCTTGTTTTGTTTCTATTGATGCATCATAACCTGGGTAGCTACAGTGTCATTGTACACAGTTTGACCCATATTGTCCCCGAGTGCAGAGAAGTGGAACGCCAATAAATGGCCAGAAGGCCTGGACGCACTGCTCTCATTTACTGGAATAATAACTTTTTATGATGTCCCCTGGGTGAACATTAGAATGTGCTGGTTGTTAGATAAGCAGAAAACGTTTTTCCTTATTCTTCTTATTTAACCGTACATTTGAATTTAATAACTCTTCGTAACTATTAAAAAGAAAAGAATAACCCATTTCAGTCCTGCTTATCTAAAGAAATCTGGCAAAACTCATGTGAAAGTAATAGATTATAAATTAAAGTAGATTTGTCAGTCGTGATTTTCGTTTCCTGGTGAAATAAAGGTTAAATAAATAAATAAAAAAGATTTGTCAGTCTTTTTTTTATCGGATCCAGAGATTATAGAGTGCAAATCTAGTATTGCCTGGCTTCTGATTATAAACAGATTTGCTTATTTATATGACTTCAATTAATTGGATTTTCCCTTGTTTTGGTCAGAACTGAATTCAGTTGGTTTTGCCCGTGTGTGCAAACCTGCCCAGTGTTAGTAAGCAGAGGCTCTGGAGATGTCCATCCGTGCTTCTATTGATCTACATCAACATACCAGTTTGCCAGGAATAGTAAATCTGAGCCTCATTTCCCACCACAATGCAATTTGAAGTGCTCAAAAATCTAGTGTAGTTATTCAACGCTTTGGAAAGCTAATGGCATCATCAACATATTTTCCTGTACATGGTCAAGGTCAGAGGAATTTGATAAACCACAGGGATCACCCCGTCAATAGATCAAGTCATTTATTTTTTTTGGGTGGAAGACAGGCCATGTGCTCAGTTGTGTCGCCAGAGGACCAGGCAAGGTAAGGCAATCTGAGGAGATCATGTGATAATCTTTGGGTCATGTGACGAATGTAGAAGCACTAATCAATAGATGTCTTCATGCTTTCAGTTTAAGTGCATCATTTATTATTCAGTGGCTTTATATATGCATATGGTATTGAACAGACAATGAATGCTACTGATGTTCTGTTGTGAACCTCCTGGTAATAAAAACGTCCTTCTCGTGGATGACTGTGAAGTCTTCTTTTCTATTCTCATTAACTTTTACATTATTTTCCTTGATTAAAAGGGATGAGTGTCATTGTTTACACATTTGGTGTAAGCATTACCATTTTATGTTTACCCCCCACCCCACCCAAACACTCCATAGTAGGCCTCCTACCTTTCTCTTGGCCTTGCTTAAAGACAGATTGGTCCACAGATCTTGCAATGTAAAGTCTATTTCTGCCCAGTTGCCACATTTCTTTTTCTCGGTGCAGTGCATCAGCATTCAGCAATATACAGTTTAGGCCTGTGAGGAATTTTGTTTGTTGGCCACTGATCATTTAATAAAAAGCCAATATAAAATGATTGTGGTCACAGTTCCATCGACAGAGCCATTAGGTCTCAGCTAAACTCTGCACGCACTCTTATGGAAACAGTGCAATGTTTATGTATTGCATTTTATTTTCACATATAACAGAACGTACCAGTAAAAGGAAGAAGAAAAATCAGACACAACAGACATAAAGCACATTTACTGTAGCCTGACAATGACGTTGGTTTTAAATTAGAGCCCGGCCAATCTGATGGCTTGCTGATGGCAGTGAAGTTAAAACAACAGCTGATGTATGCAATGATACATCACAGTCGCGTTACAAAGAGGTGTGTTAGAGGTTTATTCATATCACTGACCACCAGCAGCCTTTGTTGTAACGCCTGTGTATTTATAGTTTTGGTCTCATAGTTTCGATGGTATTGATATTGTAGGACGTGCTATGGAGATGTTTACATATTACAACTAACAGCTGATGTTTCCCACTGTTATTTGTGAATAAAAGATTAGAAAAGACCCCCCCCCCAAAAAAAATATACTGTAACTGTGTCTAATAAGTGTGAGTTTTGTCTTACACTAGAAACATAGCGTTGGACACATTCCTTTTGCTTCGCAGTGACGCCAAGCAAACCATTTGCACTCCTAAACCTGGTCCATATGCCGATCTCCTTGGTCAAGGATGCAGGATACGTGATGGGCGAGGGGTAAAAAGTGCTGAGGAATTCATCACTTTCCCCAATACTGCAGGCGTCATAGACGCGACCCGGTGCACATTGAGACCCCCCTCAAACACTCATACATTCCATACACAAATCCACACGGAGGCTCTCCATGGAATGTCCGACCCTTAACCCTGACACTTCCAGACAGTAATTAAAGGCAGACGCTGTATTATGTGACGGTGTGCAGTTGGTCTCATGGAGATGGAGTATAGCACAGGGGCAAGGGGACCTTGGGGACCAATATGGTGTCCAAAATAGACCTTGGAGATTAGGGCGGGCATACTGAAAAGTACCCACACTTGCGAGAACGTCAGAGCTTGACATAATTTTGTATTAAGGCTGCCAGCATCCTTTTCCATAATGACCAAATTCCTGGGACTGTGAAGGTTACAAGGCATATCTCACTTGCCTCCCATAGAGTGCATTACATTCCCATGGATTCATCTCCATTGGCTTTGAAAACTTTGAATGATTTGGTTGAGTCAAGAATCAAAATAACATGCCTGGAAGCTTTCGACATTTATTTTATGCAACTGGGCAGTAAAACGTATTAACTTACAATACTTCCTTTCTCCATGGTTGTCCCGAGGAAAAAGTGATCAACATTGGTGAAAAATCTTCTCTTATCTTTTCATTATTTCTATAGAAAAGAGGATATATTTGTATAGATGTATGCTAAAATGTAATATTTTGTCTTATTTGTTTAATTGTGTTATCAACTTTTAGCATTTATAAGATCATCAAAGTGTAAGCTTTAATCAGGGACTAAAATGACAGAACTGAAAGTAGTTTTACTTTAGAGTGAAACTTACGTTTGTAGTATAATGGCCATTCATGTTTTCCAGAGGGCAACCAATCAAAATCAGAATAAATTACTAGTTTTATCCCTTAACAAGACTCACAAATGTCATTTCGTTTAAGTAATAGTTTGGATTAGGTCCCTTCAAATAAAGTGAGGTAATTGTACCTTTATGTGAAGATAAAAAGTGCATAAAAAGGACATTATGCACAGCCATCTTCATTCAGTTGATGCTGTCTTGTCTTACATTGTTACAAGTTGACTACCAGATTCACAAGCAGGAGAGTTTGTGGCTTCTGCTTCCACAGAACTGGATCAGTACTTGTTTGTTGTTTGCACAGCAAAATGGACAAGTGTAGAAGCAGAGGCCATGAACCCTCCACCTTGTGCATCTATTGATAGGAGTTTGTCAGACAAAGTTAGTCATCTGGTACAGATTAAAGATGTCGGTCTCGTATAGGTAAGCACAAACAGTCCCATTGACTTACACAGTTAAAATGACCTTAGTTGTCACTACCAATTTAAAGTATCACTTCAGCTGAATGACATATTTGAGGTTTGTCAGAGGCTTAAAATAGCAATTTATTCTGCCGTTGGCTGGCTGCCCTCTGTTCTCCTGGTAAAGGCCATTATGATGCAAATATATACTCTGTTCTAACTCAAAACTGCTTTGATTCACATCATTTTTGTGCCAAATGAAAGTTTACGCTTCTTACCATCTAATAATAGAACTAGGGTCCTTTCAACTCTGTAATGCCGTGATTCCCAACCCCCGGTCCCCGGACCGGTACCGGTCCGTAGAGCCGTTACTACCGGGCCGTGGAATGGCTTGTGTTCCGATCATAATTAGGGCTGCAACGACGTTGTCGACAAAAAGCGATAATCAAAACTGTCGGCAATTGTCACCAGACGGTTTTTTCCCAATGGAGTGAGGCATCTCACTTCACTTCACCTCATACAATCTCTGCCCAGAGTGTCAGCGCAGCTTTTTTTTTTTTTTTTTTCTTTTTTGCGTCTCCCCGCACCAGACGACTGCGCTCACTGATCAATACTGCAGATGCTGATCAATGATATGAGCAGGGGTCCGTTTCACAAAGCAGGTTTAGTGAAAACTCTGAGTCTGTTAACCCTGAAATGAGGGAAACTGAGTTTTCCGTTTCACAAAGGGAGGTAACTCAAACCAGAGAAAGAGAGGTAACTCTAGCCTGTTTCACAAAGAGAGGTAACTTAAGCTCTCGGTCAGTTACCGTAGACGCTCTGAACCTAACCTGGACCAGGTTTATATCAATGAACCTCGAGTTTCTCTGCGTCTCCGCCTCTTTCAGAGCCGCACGCACATTTGATTTCCTCATTCATTCAGTCAGCAGGCGAGTTTTGGCGAAGTTCTGCCGTCTGTCATTAAAAACAGAGTCAGTATTTTAGAAGTCCATTGTCACGAACATGGCATGTCCTTTTGATGAAGACACAATTGATGAAGGTGCAGAATTAATGCGCAGAGAATTAAATATTCGTCGGGATATGGTTATCAGACCACGTAATACATGTACATTACAGTACATAGTCTCATTACAGGCAAAGCAATATGTGTTAATCCTTTATTTGTTATAATTTTGATGATTGAATTGTTTAATGATTTCATAATATATTCAAATTTTTTGAGATTTTTTATTTGGGGTTTCATAAACTGTGAGCCATAATCACCAAAATTATAACAAAGGCTTGAAATATCTCACTTTGCATGTAGTGGGAAATAATATTTGTTTCACCTTAAGTTGAATTTACTACGAATGAAGTTTTGCAATATATTCAAATTTTCCGACCTCCACCTGTATATTATTACATGAATAAATAAGAGCATAATACAGGGGTCTCCAACTCCGGTCCTGGAAAGACCTATCCAGCATGTTTTAGGTGTCTCCCTGCATGAATGACAGCAGCAAAGTTGAATAAAATATCTATTTTTCATTGAAGTACCCATCTTTCTCGTGTTTATTATCATTTGCCACATAATTAAAGCAACCTCATACTAAATTTAAGAAAACAATTTTTGCATTTTTTTGTCATATAATTTCATCCAAAACTTGTCAATGTGTTTCTTTGAGTGGCAGCGCTGTCATGGCTTGGCGGACAATAAGTTCTGGTACCTGACCGGACTGAACAGCGCCATGCACAGGTGCTGTATGCAGGTTAGGTTCAGTCTGCTGCAGACATGAGCGGACCTCAGCAAACCTCCATGAGCCGTTTCTTTACTGATTGTTCGAATAAAAGAAATGGTGATGAACAAGTGGAAAATCCTACCAAAAAGAAAAGCAAAAGCTTTAATCGCAAGTACGACATTATGTATATAAAATACGGATTTGTTGCAACGGGCGATTTGGAGGCGCCAAACACACTTTGTATTTTATGTGGAG
The DNA here is from genome assembly GCF_033807715.1 of Cololabis saira. Taxonomy (NCBI): domain Eukaryota; kingdom Metazoa; phylum Chordata; class Actinopteri; order Beloniformes; family Belonidae; genus Cololabis; species Cololabis saira. The sequence goes on along the minus strand of NC_084596.1, from coordinate 12,849,982 downwards.
AAACGCTCGCCAACGAAGCAAAAGAAGCCATCCAAGCTCCAAAGACACTTAAATACAAAACATCCTTCTCTCAAAGACAAACCAGTGGAAGGAAAAAACGTGACTTAGATTTGCAGAAGCAAGTTTTAAAGGCCACAACATCAGCTAACGTCACTGATGATAGCCTGCATTTTAAAATGCATTGTTTTTTTCTAAAATGTTTATTAAAATTGACATAAATTGTCAACCGGTCCCTGAGCTTTTTGTTTATACTTCTGCTGGTCCTTGGCACAAAAAAGGTTGGGAACCCCTGCTGTAATGTACCTTTTACATACATCCTCTGGGACCACCAAAATTATATAAAGCTATGCTTTCAAAATCTTGTGTTGATCCCTAACATGCATGTTTTCAGGGGATTAAAGCAGCACAACGTAACTTTCAGCTTTTCTGAGTTTGGCGGTATCTTTTGGACAAAAGCGGTAGTGCTTTACCAGAAAGAACACTACGTTTCCCATGAGCACCAGCGCGTACTGCCGGAAAACTCCTGTCCCGTCGCATGCATTTGTTTTGAGAGAAGACGGGATGGACTTTTCTGTTTCACCAAGTGAACAGACAGAACACAAAAAAAAAAGATGTTAAACTGCTGGAAAGGAACTGGAATTTACCGGGATACCTTAAACAAGGAAGCCAGGGAGCGGTATATGGAGAAAATAATGATTATTAACGGTCTGGATCCATATGAAATCCCTACTGAAGAATGGAGCTCCTCGTCGGAGCTGCACTCTTTAGAAAGGATTTACTGCCGCAGTTCTGCACAACCCACGTCTTAGGCTAACTTGTTTAGGAGTGTTTGGCAGCTGCTTTGGTAAATGTTTGACTCGCCATGTGTTTCAATAAATTAGTATAATAGTACAACATACAGTACATGTTTTGTATCCCTCTTACTTCTCTTTTCTTTTTTTTTGACTGCTATATTATGTTGAAGAGGCTCCGAGGCGTGAGCAATATTTTTGTTTTCCTCGTGAGATAATTTTTTTCCTCTGCAGCTACAAATAAGAGTTAATATTTTTTCCTCAACAAACTAGTTTTATCTTAAGATTGGGGTTAGTTGCACCGCAGAGAGCTGGCCAGCAACTGCATTTAGCTGGCGAAGTGGGGAATAAAACCCGTGTTTTGATCCGACCCGGTCTGTGTGAGTGTTTGTGGTTTAAGGCTGTTTATGGTTCTGTGTTAAATCAACACAGAGCCTACGGCGTAGGGTACGCGGCGACACGCACCGTACGTTGCGCGTCACCACATACCCTACGCCGTAGGTCTGCGTCGATTTAACGCAGAACCATAATTCAGGCTTTACTGTGTGGAAGGTTTGGTCGTTACAGCCGCGATCCAAGCGAACCGACGACTCTTTCACTCTTTTACTCTGTTATATCAGATACTTGGCCGGTCTCCGTGGTTCTGCCTCCGAGCAGGAAACCGGTGAAAAGTTAAACCATTAGCGACCTTTTCCCCACGTCTATTGTGTGGAGCTGCTACAGCCACAACGCAGCAACGGGTTACCAGCTTCTCCTGAGCTCTCGCTCCACGCCCCGCCCATTTTTGTCTCGACTGCGAATCGGGAAGGAGGGGGAAGTGACGTATGCCGTAAAGCAGTCAAAGCCGTAAAGATTTGTAGTTTTTTAGTGTGGCAGGGTTCCTACCATGCTCCTCAAAGTTACATAGTGCCAGTGAAGGCGATACAGACCCCTCAGACCATGACAGAGGTGTCATTAAACCTGTTGGAAGTTGATGCTCCATCACAATGACTCTGGAAATATGATATTAAGGTGGAAAAGTTACGTAGTGTCGCTTTTAAGTTTGTCATTTAATTTTTTGGAAAAAGTAGCTTTTTTTCTTTGTTGATATTTTTTTGGCTTTTATTCTTTGATGTATTGTTCACAGACTTTTGTTCGCTGACACTTTTCTGTCTGTTCAGAATTCATTGTTCCATCAAAAGTTACAAAATAACCCAGATTCAGCAGAACAGCCCAAACCTTGGAAAAAAAAAACCTCACCATTTCACAATAGCCATATTGTTTATCCATCTGTTCGTACTGATAATTATAATCTAACATGTTCACGCACAGTCTTCTTTTAATCCCATTAAAGGTTCTCCAGTGTGAAAGAGAATTTTAGTTACTTAAACGTGACCTTTCTTTGTGACTTTGCTATCTCATCGTGATTTTGCAGTGATCTTTGTTAGTTTAGCACTCCTGGGAAAGATTACAGTGTTCGCATTTCTGTTCGCATAATGCAAGTGGGAATATTAGAGCGCAAGCCAGAAGGAGATGGTGTTATATCCTTTTCCTGACTGATTTTATAAAAAAATCCTGTCATTTGTTCAGGCCACAGTACACTGATACAAACATTTGTTGATAGGTTTTGACTTGAAGAGGTTAGTGATTTGGCTCACATATTGGCAAAGTCCTCACATGCCCCACCCCCCCAGTCAACATATTTTCTAGCACACTGTCTTGTGCGGCTGCTCTGAACGCTTCTGGTCATAAGAGGCTGAACTTTTCAGAAACGCACTGGTGTTGTCACTGTAGCTTTTATTCACGTTACCAACCACAAGGGCAAACACTGCCACCCCAGTAATGAGACACGGGAAGAGACACTTGTTCTTACTATGCCTGTCTGCCCTGAACCGGCTGGCAAATGAGACATTATCGGTCACACCGAAGAAAGAAAAAAAGCAGTTAATAGAAGCAGAGTGGTCTGAGATTTAATGGTGTTTTTGATAATATTAATGATTTTATGGCAACAGAGCTCAAACTATCCCACAGGCGACATCACAGCAGACACAGATGCTCCAGGTTTGACTGACCCTACTTAAAGTGATCCCTTGTTTTTTCTTCAAATATAGCTTCAGTCAGGCTCTTTCACTTAAATTAAATTGTATTTATATAGCCTCTATTACAACACAAGTTGTCTCTAGGCGGTTTCCAGAAACCCAAAACATGACCCCCGAGCAATAATTAAATAATGGCAGGTAAGAACTCCCCTTGAGGGGAGAAAAACCTTAAGCCAAACAGTAGCAAGTAAAAACTCCCATTTAGGAGGGAATAAACCTTGAGCAGGACCTGGATCATAAGGGGGGGACACTCCTGCCGAAGGCCAGCTGGGCAGAGCAGGAAAAGGGAGAGTGAAGAACAGGGAGAGGAGAGAAACAGACATAATACTGATGTAGCTGATTTACTACAGGGATGACTGTATAAACAGATGTAGACAGCGGACTCTGAGGCTCTGGCCTGTAAACATGTACAGAAAAGAAAAGGAGGGGGCAGACCAGCACAACAAACTACAGGAACAATGAAGAACAATTATGTTAATGAGATACTTCTAATTAATAAGTAGATCTTGCACAAGATGTCAATATGAGGGCATGAGCATCTTCTATTTGGTCCTCATGATGCAAAAACATGTTCAAGAAATAGAAGAGGGACATAATAACAAAATCCAAATGGATAATGCTGGCTAATGATGAAAGAATAGCTAAAATAGAACATTATTCTCAAGACATTGTTCTTACAGAAACAATCAACAATAGTAAATAAATTAATAAAGCACCCAGAGAGAGGATGTCTGCTGCCCAGAGAGCCCAGGATGCTTTGGTTGGTCAGATCCAGTTGCCTTATTAGAAACCATCTAATAAATCTGACTCTAAGAATACCTACGCAGATAATTGGTACTGAGTGGACGTAAAGACAGATCATATAAAAACATTTTAAACCGCTAATCCGATTATCTCAAGGCCTTCAACAGTGGGCTCACTCAGACCTGACTCTGGTGCTTTTGATAAAAAATACCAGACTAGGATTTTATCTTCAAATTAACTGCTGATAAAAGAGGTTCACATACATTTGCTGGTCACAAATATACAGGACTGTCTCAGAAAATTAGAATATTGTGATAAAGTCCTTTATTTTCTGTAATGCAAAAAATGTCATACATTCTGGATTCATTACAAATCAACTGAAAAATTGCAAGCCTTTTATTATTTTAATATTGCTGATCATGGTTTACAGTTTAAGAAAACTCAAATATCCTATCTCAAAAAATTAGAATATTCTGGGAATCTTAATCTTGAACTGTAAGCCATATCAGCAATATTAAAATAATAAAAGGCTTGCAATATTTAGAAGAATGAATAGAATGTATGACATTTTTGTTTTTTTTAATTGCATTACAGAAAATAAAAAACTTTATCACAATATTCTAATTTTCTGAGACAGTCCTGTACTGTATGATATTGGATCATTTTTAAGATTAGTTATGAATCAAATAATCCTTGTTTAGGAAGGTTTAACTACTAAAATTAAATGTCACCCTTACTACAAAATAAATTATTAACCAGGATCTAGCTTCATATGTAATTTGTCTAGTCTTTTTGTGCTTGCTGGCATCTCCTCACCTCCAACTAGCTGTAGCAGATGGCCGCCCTCCCTGAGTCTGGTTCAGGAGTAAAAAAGGAGCTCCCCTCTGCACAGTTGCAGGCCGCCCTTTGCAGGCTCAGGACAGGCGTTTGCATCCAGATTCAGTGCTTTATTATTATCATTATTAGCTAAACAAAGACTTTTTTTGTGAATCAACAGCAATTTTGGCGAGGTAGAGCAGACCCGGGTTTCAAGCTCTAGTCAACTAAGGGTGTCTGATCTCTGTACAGGGAGGGTATTTATGTCATTTGAACAACATAAAACAAAGATGATATTATTTTTACAAATATCAAGTTCAGTGTTTCATTTGGTCTAAGCAGCAAAATAATCTTGATCTACCTTCTTTGTCTTCATTAGAAGATATTACTATAAACCACCTATATGACAGAGGACAGGTCTCTCTTTTTTACTCCTTGTTTTTAGACACCTGTAAAGAATCTCGATCAGTATTCTCAGGCCAGCTGACAGTCTTGCCAGGGCCCCGGACAAAATAATCTATGGGTCCCCCTGCGCCCGGATCTCTCCTTTTCCCTCTTCCTCTCCCTCTGTTCTTCAGGTTTTTATACAAGCTAATGGACGTTAACATTAGAGATAGCCAGTTAGGTTAAGTAACAAGGTTGGTAAACGTTGGCTGCGTTGTTTCTTATCTTGCTCTACGCTGACTTGATTAATTCCAGCTTTCTTCTTCTCTTTTCTCTTCTTTTCTGAGCACCGGACTTGTGCTGACCGGACATTTTGACCATTTTAATGGTTGAATTAAATGATAACATCAAATTTTGATCAGCGACCAAACCATTTTTGTGTTGGGGGTTCTTGACCACAAGGACAATTAGGAAGAAAACAAATAACAAGTTTTTATGTAACTCAAATACTACATATTTTTTTCCACAAATAGGCATATTTTGAAACATTTTAAAAAATGATTCCATAATTTAATGAGAATAAAAAAAATTTAAAAAATATATATATATAGCCTATATATATATATATTTATTTTTTTTCAGTTCTGGGCCCCCTCCTACCCTGGGCCCGGGACAACAGACCCGTTTGTCCCCCCCTGTCGGCGGGCGTGAGTATTCTACAAGGATGGATGACAGATTTGGGGGAAACATTATCGGGCGAGGAGTGGTCGGAGGCTTGCCCTTTGGTTCATACTCCATCTGCCAAAACAAACTCCAAAATATTACAATACAAATGGCTAACTAGACAATATATCGCTCCGGTTAGGTTACATCACTTCAACCCAAATATTCCTGACAAATGTTTTAAATGCACAGACCGAAAAAGGGTCTTTATTGCATTGGATGTGGGGGCGTCCTCAAGTATTATCTTTTTGGAAGCTTGTGTTGACTGTGATAAGTCACATGATTGGTTCCCTTAAATCCTAAACTGTGCATCTTGAATATTTACCCTGAAGACTTTGTTATCTTAAACAATTTAAGATCCCTACTTAATGTTTGCTTTTTGGAAGCTAAACGCTGTATTGCATCCTCGTTGGTACAATGAGACATTATGTGGGATTTCACAATGGATTAAAGGAGTGAATTTTTACTTTGCCCTTGAGAGGATCAGCTATTTTACTAAGAACACGCTTGACACATTGTGGGTAATCTAGTCCAAAATTATATCCAACTCGACATGTGAAAAGAGGACTTGTCATAACGTCATTTGGCAAGAAAAAACGGTCTTTATGTAGATTTTTGGTGGGTCTGCACCAACACTTTTTTTTTCTTTCTCCCTCCACTTCCCCCTTGTGTGTTTTTGCTTTTTTCTCTGGGGGTAAATTTATATATGTAAACTAGTGGGCATGTGCATTTGCTCTTGTTAAAACCAATAAAAAAATGTTACCATAAAAGAATTATTACATACTTTAATGAAGAAAGTGCATTTCCATCAATAATACCTCTGATGTTGGTAAATGTGTACAGAGGTGTTCTGAGCCGTTACAGTCTCAGAGCCCTCCTGTTTTGTGCCATGCACATCCCATCCCAGTTTGTGATGTTCCCATTTAGTTTGCTCTCTTTTGATCTTCCGCCTTTGAATTTACTTTGGAAATGCAGTTGTTGCTAAGCTTTTTTGAACTAAGGTAGCCTATGGGACAAGGATAAATGGTTCTCTGTGATACTGATTTCAGGAGCCTGAAACCTTTTTACTTTCTCTACCTCAGCAGAACTAATTCACACAGCGGTTTACATCGTTGTTTCGACCAGCAGTTTGTGTTTTTTTTTCTTTTGTTTTTTTTTTTTATATTCTCTTAACATAACCTCCTACCATTTTTGTATTTTAACTGATGTAATCACAATAGTCTTGTAACTTTATACAGTGTATGGATTCTGCACTAGAGGCTTCAGCACACAATCCTGGGGTGCTCCAGAGCTGGGCACCACAGTGGAGAAGGTGTAAAATGTATGGCACATAAGACCATCAATTTTGAGCAGATGTAAACAGCCTTATGTTGTAAGAATTGTTCTTTTCAGGTTGTGTGAAAAAAGTGGAAAGTTAGTGGCAGTGGGACAGTTTGCATCCTCTGTGGATCTTCTGAACGGAAATCTTGGTGAGGTTTCAAACTGACTTGAAAGCCGTCTTTGATGTGCTGCAGAAATAGATTCTTAAACAGCTTTGCTAGAAAGAGGGATAATACCACATGAAAATGTTTAGTTTGGGAACAGCAGAGTTTCTTGATTCAAGGTTTCTGGAAGCGATCTTCATGTGACCCTCTCCTGTCCCTGTGATATAACATAAACAAGCTAATCGTTACTTGCCTTTTAATGTAAACATCTATATATATATATATATATATATATATATATATATATATATATATATATATATATATATATATATATATATATGTATATATATATGTGTGTGTTCTAATCATTTGCTTTTGAAGATTTGTGCAAAATATATTCCAGGTCAGCACTATGAAAATATATTTTCACAAACTTCTGCAAGTAGACCTTTACTCTTCAATTTTATTAATTTATACAAAAGAGGTAACAGAGATACCACAGGTATATTCACTACGCAAAGCCATTTCTATATCAGGTCACCCACCGTTGTGTTAAGACAATGGGCTTCATTATCACAAAGTGCATTGTTGTATCCTCCAGTGCTCCCTCGACTCTTGTTTGCCATCATTAAAAATCACAGCTGGGCATTTTATCAGCTGTTTGGCACACAAGGAATCATTTTGGGTGCATTGTCTCATAGGAAAAAATGATGTGGTGCTCCTGTTAGAGGACAATACAGAACAGAATAGCATTGGCACAAGTGAGAGTGGTTAAGTTCTGACTCATGCTGCAGATTTGGAGGATTAGATTTAGAACAATGGGAATCTTTCAGGGACTGAGATAAGCATATTGTGAAAAGAGATGGGCAACGGTGGTGCCAGAAACTTTTTCTGGACTGACAGATAAGGGTCTAAGATACAGTCTTAGAAAGTGTGTGAACTGAAAAATTAATTAAACATCGAATGTGTAAAATCCTTCTGAAGAAGAAAACATCTAATTTAAGCTAACAATCTGATACAGCATCAAAGTCACGGCATCGGTAATTACAGCCGGAGCCAATGGTGTTTTCTTTTCCTACCACATCATATGTATTAGCAGCAAGTAACACACACTGCCATGTCCGGGCTCTGTTTAGACGAGCAGCAGTCTGCCTGCCTTCCAGAGCATCCTGCACAGCATGTACCAAAATACATCATCTGCAAGCTGCTACCTGTGAGATGATGTTCATTATGTGTGAGCTCTTCCTGGCACCAAATACATTTCAGTGTCTCACAAATTAACTGGGCGCCAGCCTACAGACTTGTTTTGATGCAATTTGTCATGCCAGCTTCATTTGCCCCATTTAAAGTGGCAATTAGAAATTGGCTGCACAGGCTAAGCCCTGGGGTAAGTCACACAGATACAGTTCTTGACCTCCATACCCTTAGATACTCAGCTGCCAGTGGCCTCATTGATGATCAAGCACGTTACATTTTTGCCCCCCACTGAAGATCGCTCAACCGTCGAGTGCCTTAGGTCTAAATCCAGTGATGCATTCTGCTTCATTACCATTTCAAAGTGCAGAATTACCTGTCAGGGCTCTATTGGGAACCAGTGTTGCCAACACCCCCACACCCAGAGTAACAAAGGGTACTGCCTCTTAACACATAGATTGTCATTAAATGAAACTGGAGCTATTTGTAGGTTCATTAATTACACCCTTTCACACACCACTTCCCTCTCCCTGGAACAAAGGGAAGGTGAACGAGGACTTCCATTTTTGCTGTACATCAATGTCAGATTACAGCCGTCCTGGCTTCAACTTGCCTCCCTTGTGCTCTGTGCAAGCCCAAGAGATATGCGATTAATTATAAGGAAAGAAGAAAAAGTGACACTCACATCAAGGTGTTTTTTCTCTCACCTTAAACTTTGTCAGAGCCATGGCTGTGAAATTGGAGGAACTCAATTAAAATTTTTATGATTGTCACATGTCTTGTCCTGGGTTCATGACTTGACATCTCGTTAGGTAAGGTGAGGTTTGATATGTCATTCAAAATGCTCTGCGTGCATTTCCTTCAGACAGCTGATATTCCACTGCAATTTGTTCGGAGGGCGATATTAGTCTTGAGTCATCATCCCGGTATTGTTCAGCTCTAATGAGTAACTGGAACATGCGTGGTTGTTTGACTTGGAATGTGATACTTTGCTGCACATTAGGCACTCCAGACAATAAAAGTAAAGCTCTGGGAAAATGGAAGAGGATGCATTTCCTACTTTTAATAAACATAAGCTAATGAGTCGCTGAGAGCTGGCCTGCAAACATCAGTCTCTCTGCGTTGTTACCACAGAGACTGAGTGGGTGCAGCTTATACAGTATAAAAGTAGGAAATGTTTAATTTGCTTCTGCAATAAGGCAGTTCAGAGTGGGTTGTAATTCCAGAGGCTGTGCATACTGATGTATGCATCTGTAGGTTAATCTCCCATCTTTAGATATGTCCAAAGAAGCATGTTATCCCTGTGGCTTTTCTGTCAGATTCAACCTATTGATTAAAGTAATAAATCATAATATTCACATGTATCACATTTTCTATTACCACTTGAAATCATCCTTCAGGATAACAAATCACAAATCCAGCAAAGATAATGAAAATATATCCAACTACATCATTTTGTTGAATAGGACTGGTTTTATCACCATTTTTCAACACATACTTGCTAAATGCATGTGTGCAGTGTAATGGCCCTTTAATGGAAACTAGTTCAGACATGTTACCAAAGAAAATAAACGTCTGTGTATTTGTCTGTATTAACAGGTGGATTATTATTGTTGTTATCAATTTGAGATAATACACAGAGAGGGTGTATTTGAGAGTTCATCACCTCAAAAGCATAAGAAAAGCGTAATAAAGTGCGGTGTGTCTACATCTGATAAGAATTGGTCTTTTAGCCTCAAATTATGGCATCAGCAGTCCATGAGCCTTGTATTTTCTTTAACTTTCATCTTTGTCTGTCACGGTGCAAGTGTGCATTTAAAGCGTTTTCAATTGTCAATTGTTAAAATAACCTGCAGCAATTTGAATCCAAAGAAAACCTGAGTATTTACTGACACAGGTATGTAAGTTAATAAATAAACACAATGGAAAAACCCATGCGTCACATGCATTTTAGTAAACAATAGATAATTAGTTTTGTCATATTGTAAAATGTGAGAATTGTAATTGACATGTTAGAGTTATGTAGTTGTCTCTCGCCACCAGTGTTGGGACTAACGCGTTATTTAGTAACACGTTACAGTAACGCCGTTAGTTTTGGCGGTAACTAATGCCACTTTTCCATTAGTCTCGCCTCAGCCCGGCTCGGCTCGTCACGCCTCTACCCGTTTTGTCCCCGTTTGTTTTCCACAGACAGGTGAGAAGTGGGCAGGTTGGGGTGAAGCTGCTGTGACGTACTCGATTGCGCAACCGCTTTGTTCATGTCGGCGCTGATGAGAAATCAGCTGGAGCCGCGAGCGGCTGAGAGTAAAACAGCCCGTCTACATCCCTTTTTTAATTCTCTCCTCAGCCACCAGGTTTATGAACATCTGCACCTCAGAGTTGGATCACCAAACAGACGTTTTGCGCTTTATAATAAAATTGCTGCGAGCCGCGGGTCGCTCTCGCGCTGACTCCCGCTTCCTGATTCAAACGTCTGACGGCCCCGCCCCCCGACCAATCAGTGGCACGGAGGGTGATGACGGCCCCGCCCCCCGACCAATCACTGGCGTGGAGGGTGGTGACGTCGGAAATAGTCCCGGCTCAGCCCTGAGATAGAACCTCGCCAGAATGGTTACAGAAATAGTATCAGCTTGGAGCGGCTCTACCCGTCTCAGCCCGAATGCAAAAGCGCAAAACACGGCCGTGGCGGGTAGAACCGAGGAGAAACGAGACTAGTGCAAAAGGGCCATAATACTTTAACGCATTACTTTTTAAATTCAGTAACTCAATTACCGTTACCAAACGGTGCGTTACTCTGTTATTTCTGGCCAGCACCGGTGAAGCTGTTTTTCCCCACATGTGGAGACCGGAGGAAACGTAGTGGGCGTGTGTGTGTGCATTCAAAAACATGACCGGTCATGGCGAGCCACGAGAAGACGAGTTTCGTAACGTGGAGATATTGTCATTACAGTAATCCCTCGTTTTTCACGGGGGTGACGTTCCAAAAAGAACCCGTCATAAGTGAAATGCGCGAAGTATGAACCTTTTTATTTTATACAAGGCTTCAAATTGCGGAGATCAGCACCGCCTCGCACGTATTTCACTGCTCTTCTGATGCCGCTGCATCCCGACTCCGCTGTGTGCAGGTGTGTTTTTTCGAGAGAAGAACATAGTTATGGGTAGTTGTTGTCGCTCTTTTTTCTTCTGGGCAAAAAGATTCTTATAAACCGACATGCCACCATTTATTATATCTGAGAACTGTAATGAACGATTCATCAAAGGGTCCCGTTCTTGAGCTGCTCGCTGAAGCTCATTGGCCGTTCTCAGCATTGTTGCTAAGCGACCAACGTTATTGACACAGGAAGTGAAGAAGCGGGGAGACTGTTTAGCCAATCAGAATGCAGAACACGATGCACAATGTAAATCCATACGGTACCTGCTGAAATGAAGGCTAGAGGGCCATTAATGGGAGCATTTAAAATAATGTTGTTTTTTTAAGTAACTAAAACGTTACTTTTCATAGTAACTCATTACTTTTTGGTCTAAGTAACTGAGTTACTTTTTTAATGAAGTAACTAGTAACGGTAACTAGTTACTATTTTTCAGTAACTAGCACAACACTGCTCGCCACAATTACTCCACAGTAACAGATGCATAGAAGGATCTCGTGATGAGTGTTGATGGTTAGGCTAGGTTTCAAATTACGTATTTTTGAAGCTTTAAGCCAAGCTTTACTGGCATGTTATCATCAAGATTTGATTTTTCATCAGTTGTAAATTTCAAATAAAATGAACCCATTCTTTCTTGCCATGTGTCTTGAGTTGTCTAAGGTTCCAAACTCAAATTTCCTGACTGTTTTGGGTGGTGCCATCCAGGTATTTGGAGCATCTCACAGAGACTTTCATGTTATAAAAAAAAAAAAGAAAAACAGAGGCAGGGATTGGTTGGACTCACCACATTTTGAACTTAAGTCACTCAATTTGGGTTAATGCTGCCCTACCCTACCCTACTGCCGCGCCAAGTCTCCCCCTCTTCGGGCTGTGATAACATCACCAGCTGCTGACTGTAGGCCGCAAAGCACAGGAAAGAGACTGTCTGTCTTTAAATTACAGAACACCAAAAAGCTTTGTGGAAATAAATGCTGGGGAGGGAATATTACCCTTTTCAAGATCACTATGAATGCACAACTGGAGAGGGGAGGTGGAACGAAGAGGAGACCACCAGTGGGTCAGAGGGATCACTGTGTGAAAGTGGCTTTAGTCTAGTCGATTTTGGTCGATTTTGTTATACACAAATACACAGATTTTATACCAGCAAAACAGAAAGCAACTAGCTTGTCTTCTGCTGATATTTTTTCCAGGATGATGAGTCCTGCCACAGGCACTGGTGACGACACCAGCACTTTTGTGAAAAGGTCAAAGATTCCACCTGCATTTCACTGGGATGACAGCAAACATCAGGTTATATAGTTGGTTATCTTATGATGTGGGGCTGTTCAAATTGTAATTTTGACCTAAACCTAACTTGACAGTTACTCCAACCCGGTATGTGTAAGAACAAGTATGCTGGTGTGCATTCTAATCTATCTGGGTCATGGTTCTCTTAAAGATCTTGAATAGAGGACCCTGGACCTTTTCTCTTGGTTGGCTTCTTCACTTCTTCACTCATTGCAATTGAGGGTCATCACAGTGCTTTTTCCACTGAGCATTGTTTACCTGGTCAACATGTGATAAGTAGGGATGGGTGTGTCGATCCCATGGTATCGATATATTATACCAGAGACGTTCCATAAACGAGACAGCCCACTACGGGTCGGTTTCCTGTGTCTGTGTCACGTGACTGCCACGCCCCTTTAGGAGACAGGAAGTAGGTCCTGAGTCTATTGAGTCCTATGGGAAAAGTGAACGTGAGCACAGATTATTACCAATTCCTTCGCCCCATAGTAACCTAAGTAAATATGGGACCCATTTTCCAAAAGCCACAAACCTTCTGAACATTCTGACACCAAAATGGCAATTTTCAGACCGACAGATTAGGAGAAAATGAACTTTGTTTGAGACCTGTCTGTCTGAGCAACACACTCTCGCAGGATTTGGCTCTCATCGTTTTCCCATCGGATAAAATGAAGTTTAAAACTAAAATAAAACTTGCTTCTTTGCTTAATAATACTGTTATTTTTATTATTTAAGTCTTTTTGGAAGAAAGTTGTACTGTATCTAGTGTTGTATGTTCCAAAATGATGTGGGGAGAGGGGCGGCCACGCCCACTTAGGAGACAGGAAGTGTATACCATTTCATACCATTGGCAGTAACGGTAATGCGCTATCTTCTGTATAGAGGATGATTATACACACACGGAACTAATTTTTCTATCGAAATTCTTAAACTATTGGTACTAATTAACAAATAAAACGTGGATGTGCACGCATCACTTTCCGCTGTGTTACGTAGCCTAATTCAATAACTGTGTGCCGAGACACCCCCGTATGTGGTGTCATTTTGGGCTGGCCCATGTCACGTGACAAGGAAACTTGAAACATGACATTAAAACCAGCCAATCAAATACATTCAGAAGATGAGCGTCACGCCTCCCACTCAGACACACAGCCAGTTTATGCAGCCAGCAGAACTAGGAGAGCACTGAGTGACAGTCGAAGCATGGCAGAAAGAAAGAGAAGTGTGGTGTGGTGCTACTCTCAGCTGATTGATAAAGTTACAGCAAGGTGTCAGAAATGTGACAAAATAGTTTCACACTGCAGCAACACCAGCAATTTGACAAAGTACCTTAAAACAGCACACCCAGAGACCTACAGCGAGCTGAAAAGAAAACAAGCTGAAAGAGCGCAGCCGTCTCCTGCAACTACTGCCCGGCAGGGGACTTTTCAAAAAGGCAGAGTGTAAAATCCTCATTTTATTATGTTTATAAGTAAGAGGCAAAAGCTTCTGCAGAGAGGATTTTAGTCATCTTGACTTCCACACCACAAAGATGAATTTACTGAATTCAACATTACTGACTCTATTTTATTTTTTTTTATGTATGTGATATTCAGAGGTGTCAAGTAATGAAGTACAAATACTTCGTTATACTTGGTTATCTACACTGGAGTAATTCTTTTTCAGACGACTTTTTACTTTTACCCCTTACATTTTCACGCAATTGGCCGGGTTTCCCAGATCAGTTAAGTAGTTCTTAACAGCGAAAGACTTCTTTCAAACCTTCTTAAGGAGCCTGTGAAAGAAAATCGCGTTTCCCAGAGTTGCTCTTAGCTTAAGTATCTCTTTCATTAAGAAGGAAATGAAAGATGCTGCTGACCCAGTCTTTACAACCATCTTAGTGAACAAAGACTCACAGATCCAGCCGCGTCAGGCAAATCAATATCACACCAAGCAATGAGATATTAAAACAATGCACCCCGCACAAATTTTGATCTATTTTATACTTTAGATTTTTATTGTTTAGCATTTATTGGTGACAGCAAAGGAAAAAAAAAAGAAAAATAAGGAATAACAAGTGTGTTCCTGTATATGCTTTATGCTTTACGCACAAATAAAACGATCATCATGAATATCATTTATTTGATAATTTGGCTGCTATACAGCATGTTCTCGCTGCAAATCAACCGCGTCGCCGTGCGCGAAGCAGAACTGTTTATATGAACGCATTCGTGCGTCAGCACTTCAGTCCCCTGTACGTGTCGGACCGGGCTGTCAGACCGGGACACCTGCGCCGTGCCCGAGCCCGAGCACCTCTACGTGTGATGACAGGGAAGCAGCAGCTGAAGAACAGGAGCCTTTGATGAATCGTTCATTACAGTCTCAAACTCTCAAATATAATCAATGGTGTCGGTTTATATTAAAGAATATTTTTGCCCAGAAGAAAAAAGAGCGAAGACAACGACCCATAACTATTTTCTTCTCTTGAAAAAACCTGCACCGCGGGGTTTAGGATAAAAAGACGCTGCAGCGCGAGTCGGGATGCAGGGTCTCAGAAGAGGAGGAATGCGTGCGAGGCGGGGCTGATCTCCGCAATCTGAAGCGCTCTATAATTGTAAAAAGAATTTCACTTATCACGGGTTCTTTTTGGAACATAACCCCTGCGAAAAACCAGGGATTGCTGTAATTCCACGTTGCAATTTGCGAAACTCGCCTTCTCTTGGCTCATGTTTTTGAACACACACAAACGCCCACCCCGTTTTCTCCCGGTTTCTGCGTGTGGGGAAAAAAAGCCTCACTGTAGCCAGAAATAACGGAGTAACGCACCGTTTGGATGAAAAAGGGTCATTGAATTATATTTATCATCTTAATTTTTTATTATAACGCACAGGCAGCAGTGAATTAGTGCGTTAGGCAGCAGTGCTGCGTGTGAAAATGCGCTGATAGTGATCGGTGATCGATTTGCCTGGCATCGATTCATTTGGTTTCAGAATCGGACAGCTGCTCCAAAGAGCTTCTGAAAGAGCGAAACTAAAGGACGGTGTTAAGAAGTCATCTGGGAAACACCCGTATCTTAGGGTTCTCTCTTAGTTCAAACCTTCTTTGAACCTCTCTTAAATCCTTAAGAGAGGTTGGATCTGGGAAACCCGGCCATTATCTGTACTTTTTGCTCCTTACATTTTAAAAACAGCCTTGTTACTCTATTTCATTTCGGCCTTTAAAAAAAACTATCCAGTTAAATTGCTCCATCCAGATAGAGTGAATTTGGTTGTGGTTGTTTCAGATGTTCTTGTCCAGTTTTGTTCTTACATCCGTTCCCTCAGATTCCTGCAACTAAACTTGGATGTACATTCCAATAAAGGTTAGGATAAATGATAACATGCCTCTGAAGTTTGACTTTTTGCACCATTACAATACTTATAGGCAACTAGTCATCATATCTGCTGCTCTCTGAAACACATGTTAATGCTCAATAGTCCACATATATGGTTCTTTAATATATTTGCATTATACTAAGAGGCATTCATTTTCAATGGCTTTTGTCCTTAATGGCTTTTTTCCCCCTTACATTACTTTTACTTTTATACTTTAAGTAGTTTTGAAACCAGTACTTTTATACTTGAGTAAAAAGCTCGAGTTGATACTTCAACTTCTATAGGAGTATTTTTAAACTCTAGTATCTATACTTCTACCTGAATAATGAATGTGAATACTTTTGACACCTCTGGTGATATTCAAATTCGGAGATTTTTCATCTTTGAATGACAGTTTAAATTTTTTTTATTGAAAATTAATTATTGAAATTGTGATGTTGTTAAATGAGTTTTAATATGAAACATGTTTGCTCACATTTGGAAACAAGATTCGTTATCGGTATCAGTATCGTTATCGGTATAGAAAAAACCGTGATATCGCCCATCCCTAGTGATAAGTTTCAGTGACATAAATCAGTGTTGGAAGGCAGATGGTTTAGAAGAGGAATTTAAGCGGCCATCAATACCAAACCCAAAGAAGCAGCATTAACTGTGGCATCATGTTTCATCTACCCAACACTTACAATGCAGTGTTGAACCTCCAGTCCAAGCCGTTTCACAACTATCCACCTTGATTCATATGACCAAAACATTTCACATGCATGCCAGGTATAAACCACAAATTCCCCATCTGTCAGTGAGAAATTAAGAACGCTTTTGGATGAAAGATGAAGCGTTTAGAAGAACTATGCAAAGAAGTGCGCTTATGTTTTATTCAAGCCTTTTATTAATGCATAGTTAAAATTTTGTCCATCACAATAATTGCAACAGCCTTCACCAGTTTGCTTTACTTTCTGTGTTCCTCTCCCAATTATCTTTAGATAAACAGCTTGAATAAACTAACAAAAATGTCAAACCATGACATATTTTGGGAAATGACTGGTCATCTTTGAGGGGTTTTCTTTGGGCTTAGTTGCACAAGAGTGGAAAATTAGCATGGTTGACTGTTTATATCTCAAAGTAATTAGCTTTGTGAAATTAAAGGGACCACATCAATGACCTGCTGGTTATATTAGCGTTAAAGATTTGGATGCAAAAGCTAAGGTCTTAATGCTCTGGTAGCAAAAGAAGCGTGAATTTTATTCCTCCAAACGAGTTGACCTGCAGAGTCCCCTCTGATGATCTGGATGGAGAACAACTTAAATGTGCAGTCACACAACTTGGGGATAAAGCCAGCTGCTCCTTTAAATCTCTTAGCAACAAAATCACATTACATCTGGGCTAACACGTACAGGCTTTTAGCTCCGACCGGTTTGCTGTAAGTCACTTTGGATAAAAGCGACTGCTAAATGCAATTGTGACAAGTAAGCAATGGTTTTTTATTTGTTTTTTTGTAGAACACCCTTTAATGTGCATCCTGAAGGGATTCATGAAAATACAAAAAGACAGCTAAGACAAAAAGAAAAGTTCAGAAAAGAAGATCAATCTAATATGAGGCTGTTGATAGTTTTGTTCAAATATTTGACCTGTAAGAAATAGATTTCCTTGAGCTCAATGTTTAAAATACACCAATATGAGGGTATACCAAGACAATGACACTGACGCTTAAATCCGAGAGGCAAATCTTGGCAGTAAATTTCATCACTCAGTGTAAAACATTATAAAGTAAAAGCCCCTGTGCTTAAACTAAAGCACAGTACCATTTAAGTGAATTCTCAAATGCTGTAAAAAAAAAACTGTCAAACTAAAATTGTGTTTTTTCATTACAAGTATGAAACCCTTTATTCTTTACTGCCATAGGTTTCCAAACTGAACATCCACCCACATCCTCAGAAAGGAGCATTGTGGCAACACTTGACAAGAAGGTGTTTCTGATGTTTTGAGCTGTTCCTTGCAGAAATGCAATGCCTGCCAGACCAGGCGTGATTTTGTAAGATTACAACAATATTATTTAAATAAATCGATGCGTCAATAAGCAGCTTCCTCTATTTTATTAATATATAACATATTTTTAGGCTGCTACTGACCCATTTCTATGAGCAATTTCATTGGCTAATAGCAGATCTTATAAGTGCAATTAGTCTGGCTGATGCTCACATCGATGCTAGAAAAGTTTTCTCAATTTGTGGAAGTCGCAGCACTTCCAATGCAGCAGCGCTGACCCACAATTCAACACTTGACCCCACTAGAAATCAATGGACAGCAACGGTGTTGACTCTTCCAGTTCATATGTGTGAGCCAGGGGCAAGTTTATTTTGATGTTTAATAGTGGGAGAAAGGGCACAGCAGGTCAAACTGGCATGAAATCAGACGACTTTCAAAATAAAACACACAGTGACATGCAATCAGAACCTGTGGAGGCCACGGGCAAACAAAGCAGTTATGTACGAGAAGAGGTACATAAAAAAAAGAAGCTTTTTTTCACACAACATTTTACGTTGATCGTTTTCTTTTAAGGTTAATAGCAAAAATGACAATATGTGACAAAAAAAAACTAAAATTATACACATTTGGAATCAAAGTTGAGTATTACATTATGATTACATTTTAAATTTCACAGATAACAATGTGATGTCATGATTCTCACACAATCTCAACATTTTCTGGTAAACTTGCAATGTAATTTTTGCCTCCAAATAATCAATCAAACATGAACTGTATGGCTCCTTTTCCTGCAACACCAATGTGACGTCTGCTTGCTATTCCTAACTTTGATCTTTGCTATTTTGCTTCTGTTCTTTGAGGTCATTGATTGACGATGATAGGATGAATATTGGAGACTGACATTTCTCTGTCATCTGACATCATAGGTGCCGTGTTTTGGTGTTTCCAACGTAGCTGGAAAAGATCTGCATAAGCCATCACAGATACAAATAGCTAAGATGGTTTTGAAAATGATCATCATGGAAAACAAGTCATTTTTGTTTAAATAAAAACGGTAGTTAATTAACGTTCTGTTTGGTGAAACACTTCATTAACTAATCTCGTCACTTTTAACACCTTTTCTAACACTGACACTTAGGTGATTCTCAATATTTTCTACAAACCTCAAAAAAATTATTTAAGTGCCCCATTGATTTAAGGTAGAAGAAAATTAATAGATTTTGTTCTTATGACTGGTAACTTCCTGAAAAGGAAAGAAGCCCAGGTCTCACATAAAAGACTTAGCCTGAGTCAGCCCTTCGTCTGGCTTAATGAGGCCTAAACCAGGCCCATTTCTCTTGTCACCTTTATCTAGTAAAGCACACACATTACATCTTTGTTGACCATGACCGCCTCTGCTTTTTCTCCCTCTTTTAATCTCACACTAAACCACATCTGACCCTCCCGTTCTTTCCTCTGCTTGAGGATTCAGATTTGTGTCTTGTCATCTAAAATGGAGATGTATGGGCTTGCGCCGCCACCCTCGATTGAGGCTTGACATGTAGCAGGGTCTCAGGTGTCAGGAGCCATTTCCCGGCCAGGGTCCCGACCAGAACGAGATTAGGTCCATTTATCTGATTTCAGATTGCTCTAAACCTATTTCAACTGTCATTTACTCTACGAGTGGGTCATTAGCCCTACATCTGTTTTGTTTTGTGCCACGCCTGAAGCTGTGCCTGTTTGTGTGTGTGTGTGTGTGTGTGTGTGTGTATAATGTGTGTGTGTGTGTATGTGTGTGTGTGTGCCTGGGCCTGCCTGTGCGTCAGAGTATTTGCCTGTCATAATCTCACCGGCATGAAGCCAGAATTGACATTAATTGCAGTAAGTAACTTCTGTTTGATGCCTTGCAAGATCAAAATACCCAAGCTGAGATTTTACACAACGTTACCCCGAGCTGCATTGACATTTCAGGTGGTGAAATTTATACTAATAATAGTGACAAGGCACATCAAATAAGGGTTGTCATCCAGATGTCACGAGTCTTATTTCTGCATCTTTTGTCGTTTGAGTAATGACTAAAAATCCCAAGCTGTGATGGGAAAAGCTGATCTGTGATAAAGCCAGGGTAAACTGTGCAAACGGAAGAATTCAAATACAAAATGGGCCTCATTCATGAGATCTTGGTAATTTTGAGAGTAGATTTCAACATAAATCCCCTCCTTACTAAAAACCTACATGTTGAACTCAGAATTGATGGTCAAGAACTTGAGTACACTCATGAATGTCAATCAGTTGCAGATTGGCAGCGTTCACCTGCTGCTCATTAGTTAGCAGAAATATCCATCATGGGGCCGCTTTATTAGATGTTTAGCTGCATTCTTAACCTGCATGTGGTAACGGCAATTTTAACTAAATAGAAGCAAAGTAAACAACCTACGGACTTGACAGGGACCAATAGCGTTGCTAGATGAACGATAATTATCGTATTTGTACAATAATTTCTGGAAAAAAAAGCTGGAAGTGTTTTATGATTTTACAATGCCTCTTGAAAAGTGAATACTTTATTTTGCGGACCGGGTTATGGAGTGCATGATAAAACATATATAAAGTGAAACAAAACAGTTTGGTAAGTCAAACTATATTCAATTTATTCACCACTCTGAATATTATTCAGTTGTAACTAATACAGAAAACATTTTAAATCATTCGTCTTCCACCAATCCACAAATAAAAAGTGGTGGAGGTAAGCGTTGTACTACGTCCTGTTCTCTGATTGGTTCATCGTTGCCAGCGAAAGCGGACAACTAAAGTTAGTGTTAGGTTGGGACAACTTTGTTTTACAACATTTGATTATAATTGGATTATAATATAAATTTGAAAATTGGGTTTACACTCAAAATGTTGGTTTGACGTCCAAATATAGTGAGGTAACATGGACTAGATCAGGGGTGTCAGACTCCAGTCCTCGAGGGCCGCATTCCTGCATGTTTCAGATGTTTCCCTGCTTCAGCACACCGTGATAAAAGTAGCTGTGCCACCAACAGAGCTGTCCAGACCTTGATGACAAGCTGGTGACGACGATTAATTTGGATCAGGTGTGTTGATGCAAGGAGACATCTAAAACATGCAGGATTGCAGCCCTCGAGGAATGGAGTCCGACACCCCTGGACTAGATGTTGGATGATGGTTCCTTGCCAGCGCTACATAATTAGTTATCTAACGTTGTCTGACGTTGCAACCCATATCCAACCAAGGACCGACTTTAATGTGTCAGCTGAGAGTGCCACAGTCAGTCAAGCTTCGCTTAAAAGAGTCGCACTAAAACATTTTGCCATATTTTTGAGCAGAGTGTAGCACATAAAATTGGTTTGAGGTCAGGAAGCACAACACAATTTTTACATAAGACGCACCCAATTATAAGACGCACTGCCGATTTTTCAGAAAATTTAAGGATTTTAAGTGCGCCTTATAGTGTTAGCATTATTGATCTGATTTGGAATCAGATTCAGCAGATTCATTTATTCGTAAATGATCAAAAAAGTCAAGTTTTAATAATTTTTTCCTCACTTCCTCTGTCACACAGACACGCCTCCTTAGCCTCTCACCCAATGTCTTGTGATGTTGTTTTAGCATACGGTAATTTTAGCAGAAATGTGGTAGTTTCAGGCTTCCAGTATGATCTGTTGGTTTTGGGTATCCGGCAACACTGGGGACCAGAAATGCAGAGGCCTAGAAAAAGGTGACTAATGCTGGTAATGTAATGTCTTATGTCAACGAAGCATCCAAGAGATGAAGAGAAAATGGTTTGATACAAGTATGGATGCAAACAAATGAAAAAAACAGTACAGTACGGACAGTATGGATGCAAATGCAGCATCAATGATGAAATTATGTCAAGTCCCTTTCAAGGAGAAGACTGTGCTGCATTTTAGTGGGGAAATAAAATGCTAAAAAAAAACCTAGCAGACGATTGTAAAACTGAGGAGGATTATGCTTTAAAGTTTCTGTTTAGCATTTTGCTGTTTTGCACCCTGATTTATATTTTGTTTACTTCTTAGACAAGAAAAATAGTAAAAAGGGATTTGTAGCGTCAGGTTATCTCCAGGGTGTTTAAACGGGGAACATGTGGGTCACAGCCAGCTGTTATGTATATGTTTCTGGTCATCGCTTCACCACGGCAAGTCAAAAAAATGACTTGACGATTAATAAGATAATCAAAGATGTTGAGATCTGAATAACTCCGGCCACTTGGTGGCATCACTCGTCCACGCTGATGGAGTCAAACTGAATGGACGGTGCTTCATCCCGATTTTCTATATAATGCTGGTGATCATGGCTCATCTTCAACTTTATGATTTTGCCACCAAATTGTTAACAAAGAAACACGCTATTCTCATTAAACTCATATTTAATGAGAACTTTATATTAAACACTTGAAAAGTTGTACTGACTGTCAGTCAAATTCAACGGCAACCCCAAACAAGGTGGGGACATTACACAAATGCAAAGTACCTGTAAGTGTCATTTATGATGTGAATTCAGGAATAAACTCAATTCTACTTTGGCATGGTTTGTGATGTCACAGCACCACCTCAATGGTCACTGAACATTATATCTTCAAACCCAAACATGAGCAAACAAAGTGACACAAATGTATCATGTAGGAGTTTTTTGTTGTTTTTGTTGGTTATCATTTCAGAGACCAAAATATTTAATTCCAAGCACAAAAAGGCTCTGTTCAGTTTTTTTGTATGTTCCCCTTAAAATAAAAGCCTCTTAGGAAATAGCTTAACATAATGCCTCACTTGTCATTAAAAATATAAAAGACATCATACTGATATCTTTGGCAATGCTTGATTGTTCCACAGTGAAATTCACTTTTGTGAGAAATCTTCTTTTAAAATACAAACAATAACCAGGGCCTTTTCATATTAGTCTGGATGGATTTCCATTCCCCCAAGTGGCATTGGACTTGTTTATGTATTCACATCCTGTCAACCGGAATTAGCCCCACACTTGATGATGGTTTTCCGTCCAAATATAAATCAAAAGCTAGTGGTAAACAGCTATTGTTTTTGGGCCGCTTTCCTGCATACAGTCACTGCTGATGGGCAACATTCAGATTAATTTGACAGGACTTTCCTGTTGTGATAACACCAAGCAACCTCTCAGAAGATGGAAAAAAACATATCTTTTTCAACCAGAAATTACCTTGCTTTCATTGTGAATGATGTGACAGTGAGTTTGCCAGAAAATCCTTCTTTATTCAAGTCAAATGCTCACATTGTTGGACGCCTGGTAATCTCCTTGCGTGACTGGCAAACAATTAGTGCTCATTGGGAGCGACCACAATGGATCTCAAAGAGACGTGTAGCTGAGTAGATGGATGTGGGTCAAAGGGAATCATAATTATTGGGATGAAGGCGGGCGGGGGAGGGGGCGGGGGCGTCGGTATAGCAGAAAAATGTTTACAAACTTGACCATGTCAGTGTTAAATTATTTACAGCCAGCAACAAGACAGCGCTAAGTGTACGTACCGTTGTGTATGTTGTTGTTCTCATACAGCCCCCACAATGTGTTTTTTAGGAAATTCATGAGTGACAGTTTAATTTAAAGCTGATATTTCCTAATTTCCCCACTGTGAGTATCATTTTCTCAAGAGGTTTATCTGGGAGAAAAGGCTCCCGTGCTTGCCAAAAGCCTATAGGGCACAATAGTTCGATTTTGATGTTTTTTGAAAGGATAACTCCGGTTTAAAAGACTGAATTTTGAAACCAAACTTTTGAAAATGTCCTTACATTGCTGGACTTTAATTTTTGGTTATGGTTGATAAAAAAATTAAGTATTGTAGAAAAATGGTACTGGAAACAAATCGTGTTCTTTGAGATACCAAAATCAGTCTTGGGCCTCTTCTGTAAACGTATATTTCCACACCACATGAGCCAGCAACAGAAGTTAGCTTGCTCAATGTTCAGAGTGAAAATCAAGACTGCTCAGGTGCATAGTATTTACGGAGCCAGCCATGGCCTTCCCTTCACAAGAAACGAATATTCACTTGCTGCAAAATGCTGCAAAACCACTTCAGTGGTCAACCCATACAGTAGAGCGCATGAATAGAACTGGACAAACCCCCCGGTGACATCAACCAGAGAGTTTTCTGAAACTTATTTTTCATCTGTCTGCATGGTGCCACATACTCTGGTTAATCCAAGAATCGGAATATGAGTGGAATAAACAAGCCCGGAAGCTGCCTGCAGGTGTCCTACCTCAGCTCAGTTACCACGGCTACTGCAGATTGGCTGGATACCTTATGCTAACCATTGATGATAATTAATGTTACCTGACATTAATCCTGGTCAATTTTGTCCATCCATCACCCATTTTTGTAATTGCAACTAAAATTCAATTTGGAACAAAGACTAATAGAGATTAAAGGAGCCGTCTGTAAGAAATGGCCAAAACTGGTACTGCAGTCACTTTCAAAATATTGTTGAGCGGCGTGTACCCTCCCCCTCCTCCCCCCGACCAGAGGTTGCCAGGTAGGTTGCAGAATGCAGCAGGAACGTAGGCTGCCATGGCTGCGATAATTAGAGCCGAGCTGGCAACCCGGATGCCGAAACAATACTGACTTGGTGATTGGGAGATAGGTGGAGGGTGGAGCTTCAGAAACAATACTGACTTGGTGATTGGGAGATAGGTGGAGGGTGGAGCTTCAGACCAAAACAAAAAATGACAACATAAACATCAGTTGAGGGCTGCAACTCCTCTTTTTAAACTGGAATATCCTGGCTTGAGTGCTGTTGTCAGTGACATAAGTATTTAAAATCAACATGATTTTTAAAGGTCTGTTGACATATCGGGGTCATTTTATGATTCGTTTTATTATTCCTCTTACATACAGCTCCTTTAAACAAGGATTGGCGACGTTCCGATCGAGCACCACCGGGACCTTCAACAAGATGATGGAGCTGGGTCCAGATCTGGGGGTTCCGTGCACAAAGGTGAATCAGTTCAGCTCTTTCAGCTACTCCCCGGGAAAGCAGCAAATGAGATAGAGGCTGTGTATATGTTTGGCCAGGTATCAGACTTTTGTCTGTGGACAAAGCCGCAAGTTACCAGCCGCTGTTTAGCTAAGCTTTGTCCTCGTTTGTCCAGCACAACAAGGGTAAGAATGAAAATGCACTGTAAGGTCTTTATACATGACTCCGAAGCTAAGACGGTGCAGACACGCTAAGAAGCTAAAATTATGACAGCTTGTCTACAATCACAGCCACCCATCAATAAAAAGACCACACTCCTAATTATGCATGGATTTGTTGCTGTATATAATTTAAATGTATGTCGTACACAAAAAATCCTTTCTTTTTAACAGATTATAAATATTTCTGCTGCAAAGTTAGACATTTTACATGGAGGTCATGAATGACCACTAGGGTTTCTGAGCCAACCCTAGTGGTCATTAAAGGAACTACATTTTTTCTTACTTCTGCTATGAATTCAACTCCAGAAACAAGATGTCGCCCCTTTGGTCAAACTTATGCAGGTCACCCAAGCCCAGTTTTTACACAAGTAATTCTTTGTATATTACAGCTTTTTTCCAGTGTTTTGGACATCCTTTAGAGTGGTCTTGGTGTTCTGCTATAATGAGGACTCTTTTACTATTGGAAGGTTTATAGCAGACAGAAAAGTACCGCACATACCCTAAACCTCATGGCTGATCAGGCACTTTCATACAGAATCTCTCTCTCTCTCTTTTTAACTGGCAGGAGAGTCCATTCACTGTGTGAATGAGTCAGGTAAATCCAATTCCAAAAGGCAATGGGATTCGAGATGGAGAGCAAATTGCACCAAGGTGATGCTGGACTGGTCAAGAGACCCTTGAGAGAGAGGAAAAAAAAGTCAGCTCGTTCCTACACAATAGAGGACACTGCTGTTATCTTTGCTGTTAGTCGTGTTTTTATAATTGATTTCCCCTTCTGGCACAATGGCTGGGCAATAATGAAAAGCCTGTCATTCCTTTTCTTTTGTGTTGTACATTGATGAGGTCATTGGCTCAAGGTGGCAAAAGCTACAGACTCCATGGTCCACACGGAAGTTGGTGCTTGAGGACAGATAAGCTATCTGAATTCAGAAAACTCTGGCAAATATAGGAAACACACAAATTTAAAACAGGCCGATGCTTTGTCTCATCTTGGTCACTCAGTACGATCAGGGTGCTAACTGTCACTGTTACATACCAATCATGTTTGTTGTTATTCTTAAATGTTACATTGATTGTGTTGCTGATTTAACATTAGCTAAATGCCGAAAAAGCATCAGGGAATGGCATGTGGCATTAGTTTGAAACGGAGTTGCAGCAGCAGTGAAGTATCATCTCTTTACCTGATTCAGGGGAATAATGATAAGCTGTCATTTCATTGAAGAAGCAACGGTCATTAAAGATTTTATTGTTAACAGTAGCTCAATTTATCTCCAATGGAATACACTACAGACTGCCTACTTGACAGATTAATGAATTTGATTGCAATATAATAATTAAACCCGCACTTACATAAATGCCAATTTGTATATAGTCTTTCGTCTTCACCTCTGTTAAAAGTTTTGTGCTATACTACTGTGCATTAATTGCCTGAAGGCAATTTAAGATGAAATATGGTTTAAGCAGTCATTCTGACAATCTGTCATACTAATGCACTACAGCCACTTCAACTAAATGTGCCATTTGATTAATTCAAAAAAAAAATGATGGAAGAAAGGATTTTGAAAAAGAGAGCATTTTCAGAGGTTAATTTGAGTTAAAAGTTGATTCAAAGACTTTTCCAGGATTCTTCTTTGATATAAAAGAGAGCTCATTATCTTCTTTTCACAGTCATTAAAATAAAAACAAACAAAAAAATATTTTTGAAATTGGATATAAATCTAAGCTTTGTAGCTATTTCATAAGCTTCAATTTAGTATTTTTCAAATTAGCTGGTGGATTGTGGATCGTTATCCTTTTCAGGTGACAATTCTGCTTCAGCTTTTAGAGAAATTACCTAAAATTATCTTCAAATACTCTTTGATTTGATGCAGATGAATTGTTGAATCAACAAGAGCAACCTGTCCAGTCCCTGCGACGATGGACTCTTTGTCTTTTTGGACACTGACAAACTGTACTTTTGCCTTAATGTTCTTTTTTGACATCAAAGGCTTCTTTATCGTGCTTCCCTTAAGCGACAAATTTGTAAAATTTGTGTCAGACTGAGCATACAAATTTCACACCAACCGCTGCGAGGGTTGCTGTGGATATGATTTGGGGGGTTCTTTCTTCTTTTCTATTAACTGGTCTGTTATTAGGCGGGGTATATTCAGGTGGCCAGCCCTTGAGAAATCCACCCCACTTGAGGCTATTTTCCTTACAGTGGAGTCGCTTACTTTTGTAATACACAACCTTCTAATCTGAACGCCTGAGAGAGCGTTTTAGGTCTTGGCATCGTAATGGCACACACTTCAGCAGCAAAGAGAACACCAAGTCCTAAAAGTACTCGAATGAAACAGGTTTCACCCGTCACTTCAAGTTCCAGTCATTTGCATTTAATCTGGACCTCTTGATTCTAATTTTCTGGATTTAACCTTAGATGGAATGGGCACAGTCTTTCACATAACTGAACCAAATTTCTGAATTCAATGAGTAAATCATTTCAATAAACCCCTATGTTAACATAGCAAAAATTCAAAGATAAGTTAAGTTTTTCTCTAGCATTGTGTCAGACCATGATCTACGGATTCACGAGTGGATTCAATCTGCCTATATGGAAATTATTTTACAAAAGTGTGCGCCTCCCAATTGCCAACTTTGAAAGTTTTACTTTTCAGTGGGGAATGTCCTTTGCACACATTGGGATTTGTGTAAATGAGGAGTGCACACAAATGTTTAGAATGTTAAACCCTTGTAATGTTCACGATATCCAGCGGCTTTAAAACATGTGTTTTAAACATGAAAATGAACTGGAGTTAAACGCGTCTTAGTAATGTTTTTTTGGATATTCAAGTTTCAGATTTCATTTCTTAAAATGTCGGTGGGTTGATGAAACTTGATATGCTGACAGACACCCAAGTGGACCATTATATTGCACACCAGTGGTGTCGTGAAGGCGAGACGGTGGTGCTTGCACGCACACAGTGGCCTGCACAACATGGCAATGGAAAAAGGCACCCGAGAACCAAGCTACTTAGATACGCCAGCAACGTTTTCAATGATTCTACAGAAAGTGGACGATTCTGGTAGGCTGCTTAAACATTGAAAGTAATTTGTAAAAGGAAAAATGCATTTATTCCCATTACAAAAAGACTTAAAAGTTTGTGGGCCAAGTAACTTGAAATTAACTACGATTAGGAAAATTTATGTTTTATACATTTTATTCATACCCGAAGCCTTATAAAAATATATGGTAAAACGAAAATGTCAGTATAAGCTTACCTTTGGAGTTTCCTGACAACCACTTAAATGCTCCTTTGGACAGATGACAGAAGGCATTACCTGCATTTGTCACCTTTCCAGTGCTGTGCCTCCGCAATCCCCAGTCACACCTGTAGCCTACTAACAAAGCAAAATGAAATATGTTTCCATTGCTTTAGTATAAATTGCCTGTATCACCAGCTCTGAAACATTTCTCTTCCTTTCTCTCATTTTTATAACGTGTACCAGGTAGACACGCAGGGTGACAATGCACTTTTACACCATCTTTTATGGTCGCCACTGGGTAGGGATTTTACTAAATAAAGAGCTGCGGGAGTGTGCAGCCAGTTGGCGATCAACCGGCATGTTTTCACAAAACTGGAAAAATAGAAATCCTTATGGAAAAAACTAAAAATATCAGAGTGAGCTGCATATATAGAACACCAAGTTCCAATATAGACATATTTAAGGATTGGATAGAAGAAAACTTAGGGTTAGGGTTAGGGTTAGGTAACACACAAATGCTAATCAAAAAATCATGTATATCTGTGAAGTTTGTCAACATTGATCTATTAAATCCAAATAAACATAAAAAAACTGAATTGACAACATATTCACAAATGTAATAACTAACAATTCTGAGAGCGGGGTTCTGATAAATGATATCAGTGACCATTTGCCAATTTTTACAATTCACCACTGTAATATTAAAAAAAAAAAAAAAAACATCAAGACAATAGACCACATTACAGACAGACTAGAACTGAAGAGTCTATGGAGGCATTCAAAAATGATCTTATAACATTTAACTGGGAACCAGTCTTATTATTATCATCAATGAAATGGCTGAATTTGATTTGATTGATTCAGAACAATTACTCATTCACAGCGGTACTAATAATGAATGTTAAAGATTACAATATTTACATATCACTCATCACACCAGTAAACAGGAGAAACCATTCACAGAAATCCATAATATGTCAAGAAAACTACAATGGTCAATTATCGCAAAATACAGTAAATTCCAATTGTCCCTGAACGCACCAGTGGATGAAAGATGCAGTGGATGGAGAAATAATCGGCAATTTCAGAATTCCGACGGTCCCTAAATGTATCCCGACCGGATCGCAGATGAAAGCCCAATAATAATAAATATAAATATAAATAATAAAATAATTGCAAAGCTGCTGTGAAATATGGTGTAATAGATGTACTGTAATTATTTTCTGTATAAAATTTGTATTTAAAAAGACGGGTTTGTCTCAAAATCAGGGTTATTTTATTTGGTCGGTAGATAAGAAGAATAAAAGCGAGCAAGCTTACAGACATGCGCCGACCGTTGAGTCACGCTCGTTAAATACCAAAAACAGCGAAAAACATCGGTGACAATAACTCACTTTACTTACATAACTCCGTGACTCTCCAGTCAGTTTTCTCCAGGATAGTTCTTTTTTAAAGGCCGAAATGAAATAGAGTAACGAGGCTGTTTTTAAAATGTAAGGAGTAAAAAGTACATTTGCGTGAAAATGTAAGGAGTAAAAGTAAAAAGTCGTCTGAAAAATAATTACTCCAGTGAAGTATAGATAACCAAAATTTCTACTTAAGTAAGGTAACGAAGTATTTGTACTTCGTTACTTGACACCTCTGGATTTCACAAAGCAGGCCCCTTATGTCTTCACAAATGGGGCTGGAGTTCTTATCTGGTTGGAAAAGGGAGGATCTAGACCTTTAACTTCATTAAATTAGTTTTTATGGTCTAAAACTTATCCGTCAATTGTCTTTTTTGTTTGTTTGTTCATTTATCCTCAAGCTGAAAGGTGATATGAGATGAAAAATGATGAATGAATCTGAAGAGAGCTGGAGTACAGTAGAGGTGCTGGTCTTGCACACTGAGGTTCAGACATCTAGGATGCCTCCGAGAGGCCTTCCCAGAGAGGTGTTTTGGGCATGTCGAACTGGGGGGGTGGCCCCAAGTCAAACCTAGGAGTTGCAAAAGAAATTATATCTCTGGGGTAGCCTGGAAGCACCTTGGAAGAGCTGGAGGAGGTTACCAGGGAGAGGGAGGTCTGAGAGTTTTAACTTGGGCTGTTCCCCCATTACTCCAATCTGGATAAGTGAAGATGGATGGATGGATGGATGGATGGATGGATGGATGGATGGATGGACGGACGGACGGACGGACGGACGGACGGACGGACGGACGGACGGACGGACGGACGGACGGACGGATGGATGGATGGACGGATGGATGGATGGATGGATGGATCAAGCAAGGTGGTTTAATTACAACCTACCAGAAATGCAAAGAAACCTGTTTCCAAATAGTATAATTCTTTTGGGAATAAAAATGAAAGGAAAAGTAGGGTCATTTTGCAGTCGACTCCCTTTTAACTGTTGGCACATTCCATATTTCCTTCTGTAAAATAACTAATACTTATGCATGGAATTTAATTTACTTTCTATTTTTGTGTTGCAAATGTGCAATAAGAAGCACTCTATAATATAGCGGATCTGGAGGAGAGAGGTGATTTTAATATCATTAGTAGCCTGCAGCTTTAATAGCTAGCATCCCTGCTGGTGAAAAATGTTACACAAGTACTGAATTTTAAAACCACCTCTGTAGTGATATTACTCACCACAGGGCCAGTTAGGTCCCACAGTCCTTAATGTATCCATCAAAAAAGGGTTTAAATAATGTTCAGAGTTTAGAGTGTTTTGAGCCACTAGGACTGGTAGTAGCTGGTGAGTGTATGAGCCGGTAATGATCCTTCCCAGAGACTTCTGGTTCATCTGAAGGAAATATTGATTTGTTGTTTTTAATTGTAAGTGATTACAGCATCCTGGATAGTTGTAAAACGCAGAGGTTTTGTTCCTACACGAGTGATAAAAGCATTGTTCGTTTTCATGTAACTATTAAAGCTACAACAGTCAAAAGCAGAAAAACACAGCAGAAATTCTAGCACCTATACAAGCTCATTGCTGCTTCACCTCTGGAGCTGCAAATCTGTGACATGTCACTGTGATTATCAGGTAAGTGCAATGGTGTGAGCAGAACTAATACAGCACAACAAATTTGCAGTGTACACTGTTTTCTCTTTTGTTTTGCAGTTTTTTTTGTTTTTTTTTCTATCGGACAAACTGAACCCAGCTCTTGAAATCTACACAACTTGTAGCTGACAAAAATAATTCTGCTTCTCTGCAGAGGTAAAAATGAACTGTGTGCTTTGCTAGTTTCACTCTTGGCATAGAGTCACAGCACAAAGGTGGAAAAAATAAAAAAAAAAAGAGACCAAGTCTTGATTTAATGAGAAATTCCATAGCTGGGAGGTTTTGATCCACAGGCCAGCATGTGATGCACATGATGATGCGGGAATGTGTGGAAATGATAGGTTTTCCTTGAGGTTTATATCTTCCTCTTCCCCCCCCTATCTAATCTCTGCACGTAATCCCTCTCCCCGCTGAGCAACAGCACATTCAACAGCACTGTACATGAAAAACGAGGAGGTAAAATCATCGTGACAGCTTGCAGCTCACTTGTGTGCATGGACGCACTGTACACTCAGGCAAGCCTGAACATTCGTACATTCACTTCTTTCTTGATATGGCTCACATCTTTCTTCTAAAAATGCCCTGCTCATTTTTTTTTTTTCTTTTTTCAAAGTCCAGCCTGAGGAGACCGGAAACTATGGTAGCTGAAGGGGAGAGTGAAATCCCACTTTTCTGACTCGTTCTTGCAACTCATTTGAATTCCGTTATATGTTTAGCTGAAAGACTCAGAGGGATTTCGTTGAAGACAGATGTTTTGCCCTTCAACATCTGTTATTTGACCCTGAAAACACTCCTTTTTCCTCAGAAGTAAATCCAGTTTTCAAAGGGGATCAGTTATTTGACTTTTTTCTTCTTCTTTTACCCCTTTTTTTCCGTATTAAATGACGTGAGCAGGCGCTCTTGTAAGTGCATGGCCTGGTTTATGTCTACCTCAGCTGCGGGAGCGCGTACGTTTCTCACTCTGCGCTGAAATCAATAACTGTGATGTTTAATTTAGATGTAGATCAAACAGCATGAATGCTGTTAATATTTGCTCATACTGTGTCCAATCAGTTTGACAATAGGTGCTCTCATTTGTCCCTGCAGTGATATTACTCAAAATTATGGAAATAAGCCGAACAATCAGCTACACCAGCACCTGCCTCTGAGGTTGCTCAATTTTAAATTAATTGAACAATAATTAACAGTTAAAATGGGGATCCTGAGAGAAAGTGAACTTTAAAGGCAAATCTAAACTAATGAGGTTCTACTTTGAAGTAATGAACTCTCTGAGTTTAGGGTAATCTTGAGCTTCTGGGTTTTAGTCGGTTCACCAACAACAAAGACAGCAAGCTATAAATGGGGATTGAGTGTATGTTTCTGCTCTTGAGGTCTAATTACTTATTTATTCTTAAACTTAAAGGTGAAAGTCTTTTGCAAGACAACATACGGCAGCTTATTTACGGGGGTGTTGTGTCAGTGAACTATTAGAATAGAGATGTCAAATGCGTTCCTAATTATAAAATAATGGGGGTTTGTCTTTGAGTTAATTAGAGTCCATTTTGGGAGAAACAGTTTGATACTGGGGAAGATGAAAATATCTTACTGAGCCTACTGTCTAAAACTGGGGGATCTGGGATTTTCAGCCCCGACGGTGAGCTTGGTGGGTGAGAGACATCAGAAGGCATGTGAGAGAGGAGTCGTTTTTGCCTTATTAAATAGATGAGAACAAGATGGAGTAGCAGGAATGAACTGTGCTGTGCAAGCAAGCTTTATCATGCTGTTAAAGGGGCTAAAGGATCTGCTGCATTTTTTTTATTTTTTATTTATTATTTTAATTTAAAGAGAACACCAATTAGAAGCTAAATGATTTTTTAATTTTTCGAAACAGGTTTTTTTTTCTTTTCATTTCAGCTGATTACCACCAATAATGTGGGCTGAATGGAGGAATTACCTTCCGGCGGAACTTTTATGACTGGAGCTAATTAAATATGAGTCTCACCTGCTGGAAATTAACCAGAGATGTACAATATGACCCGTACGTTTCTATTCTCACGACATGATTTATAACAGATATGACATCTGAAAGGTCAGATTGAGTCCAATCATTCTGATCATATATTTTGACTCATTTAATTTATAGTCGTCTTTTTCTTTGTGTTGTGGTTTTTCTCGTTCACTGTAACATTTGTTCAGTAACAAGCACTGCAATCTCTTCTCCTTTACCTTTCACTTACTAACAAGTTTCTTTATGCACATTTGTGCAAAAAGATGATGAAATATGTTCCTGCAGCCATGACTTAGTGAGAGATGTAATATTGCAAATGCCAATATTACAGCTGTGTCTTTTGCACTCAGTTCTTCCATTGGATTGGCCAGTGATCTCACATTCTCTATGACATTCAGGGAAAGAATTGGCTTTAATCTTCTCCTTGCAGCTCTGTTTCAGCCCTGCATGTGTGACTTCCCTGATTTTGAGCTATTATAATGGACTCTTTGAGCTGCGGCCACAAGTAAATAATCTAATAGATGAATAAGATCCTGAATTGCCTGCGGAAATCATTTAAAAAGAACAGCATACAAACTGACATTAAAAATAAAATCTTTCAAAATTCAGTCTTTTATCTGAAAAGAACTCAGCAGAAAAACGACAACCACTAGTCCAGTGGTAAATATTAGTGGAGAAATATTACGATTTTTATTAATGGTTGCTTCATTATTTCATAGTAAAAAAAGAGTACTTAAGAGTAATGAAACACGCTAGCGTACTATTTTGGCATAGAACTTAAAAAAAAAAGTTATTGTGTACGGTATATGAGCTTGTTTAAATGTACAAGGCTGTATTTAGCACCTGCTGATGGAGGCTATGACGTGAAATTCCTTTATCCCATATCGTTTTCTTTTTCTTTTTAACTGCATGGAAAGCTAAGCCAGTGCCGTTCATCCAGTTGATTTTAAAGAGGTTAACATAACATAACATGTGTTGGGCAGTTGCATTCATCTAGCTGAAAGCTCTTTATTTGGAGGACATGTAGATTTTAGACACCTGGAAATCCATGGACATATGGAGCTTTCCAGATGTGGGATCAACAGGTCCCTTTTAACGGCGTGGCACTGACCATAGTCGCAGTCAATTTCCTGTGATACCCGGTTGCTCTGGATGTCCTGTTTTCTTTCTGCTTCTGTCTGAATCCACTGAGCACTGTCTTCCATTTGATTTTTATTTATTTTTATTAACATACAGTACAAACAGCTACAAAAGACAACATCAGTTACAATGATATGTATCTAGGTGTGTGTGTGTGTGTGTGTGTGTGTGTGTGTGTGTGTGTGTGTGTAAATAATTTGATGAAAGTAGATAAATAAATAAATAATTATCATATAGAGTGATGTAGCACGATATAATATAAATATATGTAATATTATAATAGCATAATAATATAGTAATATAATATAACATAATAATTTTTATAATATTATAACATATAACAAATATATATATATATATATATGTACTTTTTTTTAAACCTTTTTGTATTGTTCTTTTTTAATATGCATGTTCGAAATAAAAATCATAAATAAATAAAAATCATAAATAAATATCACCATACTATAATATATAACAATATAATAATACTATAGTTTAACATCCCATGAGATTTCATAACTTAATATAATAATACGCTATGAAACAATATATCATGATAATGCCAAGAATAATTATTAGAATTAGAATTGGTAATTTATATATTGCAATGAGGGGTGAGGTCACACTGGGGCGTCCATTTGATTTAGTTCTACATTTATGCAACAGTGTTGCCAGTAAATCAAACTTCCAATCAATCTAAAATGTAATCCAACTGCCTTAATTGCAGTCCACCAAGTTATCTGTCATTGCATTTAGCTGCTGAGATTCCAGGAAATTTCAAACTTATTTCTTCCACAGTCATTTTTTTTTTTTTTTTTTTTTTTTTGGTCGACCGCATATCTGCTTGACATGGATGTCGAACTGTGATGATACTTGAAATGCAATTAATATATGTAAACAAATCAGTCAGTGGTTGATTAGATCAGTCACGCTCTATGTGAGCAAAGCTCAATAGTGTCAGTGCTATAATAGACGAGAACATACTGTATATATTTTCTGCCCTAACCACTGCATGTTTTTCAATATAGACCGTATAGATAGCAGAAATAGATTTGGGTGCAGGCACACATGTCCAAATATTCACACTTAGCACACCCACCAGCAGATAGTCCATCTGACTTTTAGCACCAGAGTCAAGATTGAGGCAGCAGGGGTTATTATTGCTTTGCTGTCATTACCATCAGCTGTATGTTTTGTTGTTGTGTGGGGGGGGGGGGGGTTGCAGCCAAGCGGAGGTGCTGGTGAGGCTTAGTCATTGTCGGTCGGTGTCATTACATCTAGGTTACTCTTGTCTACCTGTCTCTGCCTCGACAGGACACTAACAAACCCTGCTGCCTCCAGTGAACCGTCCACCATAGGAGCACCTGGATAGAAAATTGGTGTGTTGCCAGTCAGCTCTGTAACTGACACAGCTCCAAAGGGAAAGGGGAAAAAACAGCTCCCTCACCCCTGCAGCATATGAATAATGGTTATTAGGCCTTCTACAACCATGGGACTTAAACTTTGCGGTCATTACGTCTAACGATGTGACCATAAACAAAAGCTAGAATGTCACTGGCTTACCTGTGGACAGTAAATTTTAATGTGCAATAGCATGTTTATTGTTCTTTGAGGTGTCAAATATTAAGTTACATTTCCCCGCTGAGGAAAACTGAACAGACATGATTGTTGCCTTTAGAGCAGTATGTTTCAGAGAGTATTTACATGGGATAAGTATGTTGAAAAAAAGTTTTTGTTCTGTTTTTTCCCTGCATACATACAGGACTGTCTCAGAAAATTAGAATATTGTGATGATGTTCTTTATTTTCTGTAATGCAATTAAAAAAACAAAAATGTCATACATTTTGGATTCATTACAAATCAACTGAAATATTGCAAGCCTTTTATTGTTTTAATATTGCTGATTATGGCTTACTGTTTAAGATTAAGATTCCCAGAATATTCAATTTTTTTGAGATAGGATATTTGAGTTTTCTTTTTTTTTTATTCTTAAACTGTAAGCCATGATCAGCAATATTAAAATAATAAAAGGCTTGCAATATTTCACTTGATTTGTAATGAATCCAGAATGTATGACATTTTTGCATTACAGAAAATAAAGGACTTTATCACAATATTCTAATTTTCTGAGACAGTCCTGTATGTTAAAAAAGAAGCTCTGACATGCAAAACAAAACAAGACAAAAAAAAATATATATAAACAAGATGGAGAAACACCGCTGCTTTCTATGGGCCTGAGGCCATCTAAAATGGACTCAAAAGAAAGAGAAACTGCAGAAAAATCTGTGGACTGATGAATCCAAATTTGAATTTCAAATCATGGACAAAGCATCCTCCGGGCTAAAGAGGAGAAGGGCCATCCAGCTTCCTATCAGTGCACAGTCTAAAGCCAGCATCTGTGTTTGTTCAAATAGCATCGGGAACTTGTGTTTTGGTGAGATTTTGGGGGCAACATGTCCTGCCAATTTAGGAGAATCCTTTCCCTTAACAAAGCACACATCAGACCAGCGTGGCTCTCCAGTAACAGTGGAGGAACTAATATGTCCAGCCTGAAGTCCAGACAGGTCTGGTTGAAGAGCAACTAAGTAAATAAACGCAATAAGGTTAAATCAGTTCTCTTTCGTGACGGCAGCAGTTACCCTCATTTACTAATATGGGTTTTTGTTAAATGTGGAGGGACATTAATATATATTATTGCTAAAAACATTTCCTTTTTTTTTATTTTCAGCGTTTGATATGATGTTTTGTAATAATTTGACTTTAACACGGAGTGTGAATGAGTCATCAATCAGGTGTTTATTCTCACTTTGCATGAACAGAAACTAACTCCTCCAGGGCCAGGATGTCCCTCCGTATTTCTCTTATCAATGCAATTAGTTTGTTTCACTGTTTCATGGCTAATGCTTGACCACTACTCTGATTATTATTTCCTTGTATTGCTTCAGGGTCTTTTTTTTTTATTCCACCCAAGGTTTTGTAAATATCCCTGATAGGAGTTACTGTTCAGATTTTTTGGGAAAAATATATGAGATTTATCTGTATTCTCTGCCCATTTACACCAAGACTTTAATCCTGTCTGGTTGCTAGTAGAGTATGATGAAGGAAAATGAATGATTAATGTCTGAAAGTATTTTAATAGAGTTAACTGTCAACATTTTACAACTACACAGATGTATCTTACTGATGGCCATTCATTTTCTTTTTAATAAACATTTTTCTTAAAATAATTCATTTTCAACAGAATTTAGAAAAACTGTCCTTTGTAATGTACTATTACTCTTCAGATTGATGCGGTGTAACATTTAACAACCTATATTATTTGTTTGTTCTCTTTTGCACTTGAGCATATCATCAACTGTTTGCACTTTTTGGCAGATTCCTCTCTCACTTAGGATGATTTAATAACTTGCATTTCAACAACATGAGTGTCAGTATCATTATGAGCATGACATGTTAAACAGATAAACACATAAATAGAAATCTTTGTATCTTTGTCTAGTATCTATCACTTTATGAAGCCCAGCGATCGAAAGACAATTACACTAAAAATGAACAGAAAAGGGCTCATGAGAACAGTAAAACAGAAACTAATTTTGGATTTAAAATATATACGTACGTACGTTTTTTACCACTCAGCCTCAGATATTCAATTACTGCAGGACAAAGCAAGAGGAAAACCTCTGCACACCTAAAATGAACACCACTTTTTAACATGTTAACTCGGACTGTTCAATAATCCCCATTGTTGATTATGTTTTCTTACTCTTGAATGAAAGGGCTACATCCGATAACGCAGAAGTGGAAAAAGTGCAGTTCCTCAAATGACCACCAAAGGCTGGCCCCAAATAGTGAGCAGTTTTGTAGATTTCACATCCACTGACAATCGCACAGGGAGTGAGTTTTCATTGACCCTTCAATTGTATTGAACCTGGTTTTATGAGTCTATTTGTCGATGATTTCTTTAGCTACTTTCACGTTGCTTTTCAGTGAACTCAACTTCTGAGCTGTGAATAAAGACCAAACAGAGCATGATCCTTCCATTCAAGATAAGATGATTTATGATCCTAATTGTACCTACAGACCGCCTGGGAGGGTTTGGGGGTGACCAGGCTGCCCAGACTGGCTAGCTGTGGCTACTAGGGATGGGCGGTATGGACTAAAAAATGTATCATGTAATTTCTGGCATTTATCCCGATAACGATAAAAATTACGATAAAAAAATACCAATTCAACTCCACCTTTTTAACTATAAATCTATCACCACATTGAGTCTTAGGAGCCCCCAAAACACTGCTCTAAAAGATACTAAATGCTACTAAACTACACCAATTAAATTGAATGAATAAAAACCAATTAAATTAGTACACCTGTACTGCAAAACTGTAATGACTCAAATGAAACAAGTTTGAAATGTAAGAACAGATTCAACATTTATTCAAACTGTATGGCTTAAACAGTGGGATAACAGTGCAAACAGCAAAAGTACCATTGTCCTTCAAGTTTTCTTAGCTTATAAAATCACAAAGTAGAAAAAAATACAACCTGATAAATAAAGAAACAGGATAAATAAATAAAGGTTCACTGAAAATAAAATCCAATCAGTGATGACCTCTTCTAATATAAATAAAATGTGCAAATTAACCTGTGGTTGGAACATGCCACAAATTAGATACTATTGCATTTTTTTTCCCATAATAGTCAAACGTTATATCAAAATGTAACAACCATTTCCTTCTGTTTTTGCAGACTCTCACATAATAGATGATGTTTGCTCCTCGTCACTCTTTTTAAATCCAAACCAGTTCCAGAGCTGGAGCTGGAGCCTCGTTTAACAACGAGCCCCTCGCTCTCAGATGGCCTTCCGCCATGTTCGTTACACAAAAACGTCATCAATGGGAATTTATCGTTTTTATTGCGAGATGACAAATTCTTACCGTGGGGAATTTTTTTGATGGTATATCGTGAATGGTAAAATATCACCCATTCCTAGTGGCTACCCGCAGTTGGCGTTGTGGCTAAGTGGCCAGTCCCTGCTCCGGCAGTCCTCATTTCAGATATCAATTCAGTAGCAACACCAGGAACAACAATGGATCAGCAGAATCCATGAGAAAGAATGTCAGGTGACATCAGTTAGCATAAGTTAAGCTAAAATGGCTAACCATGTTTGTGCTGGCCATTTGCCCATTTTTGGATTAACAAGGCTTAGGTGTTATCAGAATCTGCCATATGGAGTATTAACCACTTACAAGCACCTTGCCGTGCTATTTCCACTACAACTTCTAATTTACACTAATCACTGATCACATTACGCAGCTGTTTATTAAATTTAGACTGGTACATACATCTAAACTCAGTAGATTTTGCTTTGCACGCTGAGAACAAGTTAACCAAAGCAAATTCCTTGCTTGTGTCTGCAAACCAGACCAGTAATGTCGATTCTGTTTCTTATTCTGGGGCTTACAGGACATCGTTTCAAAATATCGGTCGTATTCCTACTAATTGCACTTTAAAACATAGATTAAATGATCACTCCAGTGCACTTGAAAGTCTAAGATTCTCCGGAAAGGAAGTAACCATGAAAGTGAATTTATATGCGCCTGCCATCAGACGAATTGCCTGAGGTTTATGCACTGGAATTAAGTGTTGAACCCTCGAACACATCTACATAAACATGCAGTACATCGGTTTTAACGCTGATGTGCCTGTCATGATCATGTTAACATCTTTTTACCCAAAAACACACACACACACACGTGGAGCCAGGTGGCGCGTCACCTCGACGTACCTCAGTGCAGCTGGAGCATCTTTATGACCCGCAGACAGATTGCATAGACTTGTGGTTTGCAGAAGAAGACAAGGAACAATATTAGTCTCCATCCCCTTACGTCACTGGTCATAACATTTGCCATTACTTCCCCTGCAAGATTCAATCACAAGCACACAAAGCCATGCTTCACGCACAATGAAAGGCGAGTGCTTTTTGTCAGGCATTCGGCAGAGTGAATTGCATATAGAGTGACTCTGAGATAGCATTGTTTCTGGCTGCCATAAAAAATCTATTTAAGGCAAATCTAATCTTCATAATCTTTTCCCTCAGAGGTGGTGAACGGTGATGGGAAAGATTTCCATCCAAGTCCTTGGTGTCTGGTTGGCAGCGCACGGGGCTTGAGGATGTAGGAAATTGCTGGGAGTGGAGGATATTAAACTTCAATTTGAGAACACTGATAAGCTACGAATCGGTGATTTATTTTGGCGTGTTGTCAACTAAATCATCTTTAACCACTGGACACAAGTGCATTTATAAAAAGTGACCCTGCTGCTTGTTTCACAATTCTGTTTTTCTTATATCTTCGATCTGACCTCCAGGGTGAATTCTGTATGTTCTCATACAAGTTGGAGATACTGTTTTGAATGAAGATAATTCTTCCAAGTGATTAGTTGTGGTGTAGCCTAGCAACCATGAGTGTGTGTGTGTGTGTGAGAGAGAAAAAAGAGAGCGAGGGAGACCGAGGACGAGTAAAAAGGGAGATGGAGATTGAGAGCAAGATGGAGCTCTGTATCTGTTTTGTTCCTCTTTGTCCTTTCTTTCTTTCACTTGAAGCTCAGGGGCCACTAAAGCAGTTCTGCACATTGCTCCACCATGCGTCACTTTTGGAGCGTATATAAATGAGGCAGTGTGGTGCAGCAAGGAGAAGCCGGCCCTCCTAAGTCAGCAGAGAATAAATTATTAATGGGTATAAATCTCGAACAGAGGGATGCGGCCGATACTAATGTCAGCTGGCATGAATACCACAGAGATTGGCACCGTCTCGAGGAAGGGCCGGGCGGCGTGGCAGCTTCACACCGCCGTCACTATAGATCACTGCACAGGCAGCGCTGCTCAGCACCCTCACCCCTGTGCCTTATTGTAAATATTGACGCCACCGCGTGTGTGTGTGTGTGTGTGTGTGTGTGTGAGAGAGAAAAAGTGAGGGCATTCGTGTAAATGTGTGCGTTTTTATTCTGAGCTCGAAGAGTCCTCTCAGGGATTCTTTTAAGGGATTAATTTGTGCCAAGGATTTAGATTTAGATTAACTTTAGAAAGAAAGATTAAGTTGTATTTAAGAGGTGGTTCAGGGGTCAAGGAGTGAAACTAACCAATTAAGCTTTTTTTAAGTATAGTTGTACCACCAAAGAATGCAAACAGCCTGCGCTTGTGGGAGTTAAACATATGCATGCAGCAATCCTCCAATTCTCCCAGCGTGGCTCTTGCTTGTGTGTTTTTTTTTTGGAAGAATGATGAGAAGAAGTGACATTTTTCTTTTCTTTTTCTGAAAATTTTGCTAAATTGAAAGAAAAGGATTTTTGCAACACTTGCGGTTTCTGTTGAAAAGAATCCTCATGAATTGTTTCGCCACCTCAGGCTGCCAGAAACAGCCATCCTCATGACTCATCTAAAAAAAAATATATATATATATATATATATATATATATATATATATATAAATATATTCACACTCCAAAGGCGGTGGTATTAAAGAGAGGGAGGTTTCATAACAGAGTAAAACTCCCTTTGGAGGAGTGACACCGTCTTATACAAAATGATTCCTGAAATAAAAGTTAAAGTGTAATGTGGATCATAGTATAATCTTCCAACCTTTGGTTGTAAGAATGAGATCATCCTTTTATGATCAGCTTGAGAATAAGCCTGGAAATACAATTAAAGATTAAACCCTTCACTGAATAACAACTGTTGACAGTATTAACTTCAGTCTTTTTTCTAAATAGACCTTAATTATGAGAGTAAATTGAGCCTGTCATCCATACAATGCATGCAACCCTGGTGCATTGTAATGAATGTGGACTGTGAGCTTGTTAAACAGAGTTTTAAGGTAGAGCCATTGATTCAGATTGTGTCACTTTGGATGTTTTATGTTGTCCCGGTGTTCTACCAACACATCCTGAACTCATTCAGTATAACGGATAAGGTGTTCATTCATTAGTACTTTCTTGATTCTGAAAGTTGTTCATAATGATTAATTTAATCATTCTGCAAAGAAGTTGAATTATGCTCAGGTTTTTTCAGCACAAGGTCATGCTATGTTTTTTTAATTTCAAACTGGACCTCCTACTTTGTATGTCTGATTGGTACCTTTAACAAAATGCAAAAAACATTACAACCCTCTTAACTGTTTTAATGCTGACCTGCTTTCCATCTGACTCCCTGTGAATCTAATATTTACAAAACTGAATTACTTATCACATACAAAATCCTCAAAATCAAGAAGCACGCTTAGTTTAAACTGATCAATACTAGGCTACCGGTCTGTTTTACCAGCTTACAGAGAACATACCCGAGTCTGTATTGTGTTTATTGGGACTCGTTTGCGTCATCCTGCGACGCATGCTGCATTTGACTGACCTTGGAGCTTTTAATACTTTTATTGAAAAGAACCAGTTCTTGGTCGGAACGGCATGTGTCTATGTAGATAATACAATATATGCTCATTATAACCCTGAATAGGAAGAAGCAGATATACATCATGGATGGATGGATGGATGGATGGATGGATGGATGGATGGATGGATGGATGGATGGATGGACAGATGGATGGAAGGTTAAATGGATGAATGAGGTATTTAGCTAACTGTTTTCATGAGTATGTAAAGAGAATTTTGGGTAGTATAACCAAAATTACTTTAAAAAACCACTCTGTAGTTAAACATCACTCTTTTTTTAATCCAATTATGATAACTTCTCCTTTACAATAAACTTTTGTTACATTTGGTGTCAATGTGGTTATGACCATATTTTATGCTTTTGTGATTAACTATTTAAGTTGCATCTCTTTTAATGTGATAGTTTTTTATTCACTTAGTTGTTGTTTTTTTTTTTTAATTTATGTTATTTGTGAAGTTATTTCTTGGAAAAAGAGCCAGATCAGATAAGATTCTTCTTCTTTCTGCTCCCTTTTCATTCACAATTTAAGAACATTCGTATTTGTATTGAATTGTTTTATTTTTTTGAATGAAATAAAGAATAAATGAAATGAAATGAAATGAAATATACTTTGTGTTCCATAAGTTATATCAAAAGTGGTTTACAAATAAAGTCTAATTGATAAATCCACCTACACTGATACTGTATATGCTTCATATTCCCCTGGGCAAAGGTGTTTTGGACCCAGGTGCTTTGCATGCCATCTATCAATTTATGAAACCTTAGTGTAGCCATCTTCATATTGAAAATTGAAAATGAAAAAAAAAGACTTTCTGAAAATAGGAACATCTATATATTCCCCAGATTAACAGAGTTTTTCTAAACAGAGATGTTTACATGACAGGAAAAGATCTAGCACACCAATAATGGCTGCATTCCAACAGGAGATTCTGTT
Organism: Cololabis saira; assembly: GCF_033807715.1. Lineage (NCBI taxonomy): Eukaryota > Metazoa > Chordata > Actinopteri > Beloniformes > Belonidae > Cololabis > Cololabis saira. Next base: position 12,806,087 of record NC_084596.1, on the reverse strand, counting down.
GTGCAAGTTGGTTCACTGGTTTACCAGGAACCTGAACAGGGAACTAAGCTGTCATTAATCTGTTATTAGTTCCCTCTGTGGTTCCACTATTATTCAGTCAATCTCTTCTAAGAAAAAAGAACAAATTGCACATATAACAGAGCCTCAAGCAATGCTTCAGCTAGAAAAAAGGGCTCCTAAGATCACTGACTGCACCTTAGGGTTCTCCGTATGCCAAGGCTCGTACTTGGCATGGAGAATATTAACCCCCTTCATCCTGTTACTGCATGTGTGGTTTTACTTTACTTCAAGGTGATGGTGAAACATATGTTGTAAAATATTCAAGACACCAAATATTTACATGTTTAAAATACCAAATTTTAAATCAACCATGTCAATGTCAAAAATTACAATAGGGCATGATTTACCTTCTTGATTATATAAACATTCTATTCTAAAATTATAGTTACTTCAGAGGCTGGGAAGTAAAAGTACTCGTAGAACTTTATTTTAGATTTAGAAAGTATTTTTTTCAAACAAACACAGCCAAAGCCATTTTTAAACTTTAGGTAGGATTGACAATAATGTATTTACTTGCTAGAGGACTGTTCATAACCTTATGACAGTCTTCATCAGATAAAGCATGATTTGATTTTAAAAGTTTGCTCCACCATGCTGACATCCCAATGCCTGATCCCGCCTCAGCTCTATCCTGCTCTTCATGGTGTGATAGAAGAGGAGATGACCCATTTACAGGGAGCAGAAAGCAGCTAAAATCCCAAAGTCCAGTTGTATATCACTCAGGGTGCTTTCAAATGGCTTTGTATTTCTCCACTCTTTGGGTTTTCCAAACCAAGTAATTGGACATTTTCTGAAAGTTGAGCACTTTATGAGTGTTGTACCCAACTTCCAATGTCTTTATCAAGATCCCATGAGTTCTCTTGAGAAAGTTATTCTTTAGGGGATGCACTGAAAAAAATAAATCTAAGCGCATGTAAATATAACATATCTAAATCTGTGATATTAACAATTAAAAATGAAGTTTGTTGCCTTACATGAATAAATCCAAGGCAATCTTTTCATTTACACACACACAACAAGCAATCTTGTTTGTACAGTATTTAGCTTTCCTTTAACAATTGTCATCTATTGGGCAGATTGACCAACGTTTACTGTAGATGAAACATGCTTTATTTGTTTAAGTAGAACACCACAGTAAAACATATCTTGCTTGATCTACTTTAAAAAAATTAAGGGGACTTTTTCGCATGAGATTTTTATGTAGATCAAGAAAGACTAGTCTTTGTATAAACTACTCAATTTTTAGTATGTACAAAATTCATTTGCAAGTAAAGTCAACTTAAATTTTTTTTGTCCTCTTTTTGTTTTCTTTTTTCCTTTTTCTTTTTTCCTTTTTCCTTTTTTTCTTTTCTTTTCTTTTCTTTTTAAAGTCAACTTAATTTTGATAAAGTAAACTTAACACAATTAAGTTGACTGTACTTGCAAATGTATTATTTACATACAAAAAATTAGGTAGTTTATACAAAGACTAGTCTTTCTTGATCTATATAAAAATCTCATGAATGCAAAAAGTTGACCTATTTTTTTTAAGTAGATCAAGCACAATATTTGTATCAGTGTGGACAAAGGGGGAAAAATCCACAAGAACCATAAAATGCACCTGAAACTACACACGCAGATTTCACGTTAGATAGGGCGCTAAAAACTACTATCCACTGACATGAAAGAGCATTTAATGACTCATTGCTGCATTTACAGTAGGCACAGTTGCTCAACAATAACAATTTTTTTGCAGTATGTTGATCATTTTTTCGATTACATAAGTGAAATTGGATCATTTCTGACAGCGCACCGGAATAATCTCCCATTTTACCATTATGCGATGGCACAGTAGACAAAAATCACAGCTGTAGTATTCATTACCGCTGTGTACCTGACAGTAGTAGTACAGTAAGTACCTACCATTCATTGTTATCCATACTTATATTTCCTGAGTAGAGAAGTTTTAGTGGGTGTGCAATATACTGTTTTCAGTAGTGCTGTGTTGTGCATTTTACATTCTGGCCACTCCATTAAATTTAGTATTAATAGGACAAACCTTGGCAACAGGGCAAACAGAGTAACCAGCTGAGCCTTTAGGGAGGTTTGCTTATTAACAGGCAGGGAGTCAGAACCCACACTGAGACGCAGAGACAGGGATCACCGCTGAGCTCTCTGTCACCAGGGAAATTGCTTCTATCCATGCACTGCAAAGGGGAAAAAAAGAAGAAGAAGAGGAAGAAGGAGCTATCTCAGTTACTGACTTATTTATTTCTTTTACAGAGGTTTCAAAATCTCCTCGCTTTAAGTGCGACCACCTTAGAGAGCCAGCAGTGAGCAGTGACAGACTCATTACATATTTAACTTTTTTGGTCTATCATGTAAAATTAACCCAGGTTCAGGTGTATTGTTTTTACCTTGATACCAAGATACATACCGTCTATGCCAAAATAAGATAATGATAATAATGGTAAAGTTGTGGATAGCTTGTGTTACATTGAAACTGAATTCAAAAGTTATTCAACAACACAAAACTTTGCAGCAAATTACCTGAATTTATTGAATAATGAAATAGCACAAAGTACAAAACACTGGATATCATTTATTTCCGCTGAGGGAGTCGACACACCGGACCAGCAGAGCCCCCTCAGGAGGAAAATAATGAAGCGCGTTGTTTATACCGGGCGGTTTGAGGAGATCTGTCACAGCAGGTGAGACCCTTCCTCTTTCCAGCTGGTGCTAATGAAGCCTGCAGGTCTGCTCTCTGGTTTCCCCACTCAGATGTCAGAACAGGCTTTAGAGATCAAGTCACACAGAGATCCGGATCTCATTTTCAAGTAAACTTATGCAAGAAGATGAGAGCCCCAACCGAATATCATCAGCCCGTTCCTGCTAACGGCCAAATTAGGATTTCCATGCGGTTGAGCGGAATATTCTGAGCAGGTTCACAACCTAACATGGCTTTGATGTCAGGGAATTTTAATAAGGGAAAATCTGGATTATAATTAGAAAGAGAACATTTCTTCTCAATAAGAAAATGTCAGTACAACTTGTGAAATAATCCCGGTTCCTGTTTAAGATCCACGAAACATGTTTATTCTGATCAGTAAATGTCAGATTTTCCACTCTTCATTCTGCTCTGACATAAAATGTATGATTGGACTTATGTGAAGAGAATGTTAAAGGAGCATGAGGCAGGATTGAGGCAGGATTTATGAAAAAAATGTGTATACGTTTTAAGTTTTCTAGTAATAATGTCAGATGAAGCGTTCTAAACCAAAAAGAATGAGCCCTCTAGTGTATCTCTCCGTTGCCTTGAACAGGCTGTGTGCTGCAAAATGTGCTGCAATTCCGGGCCTGAATTTCCCGCGCTGTCCTGCGGATGTGACGTCACATGACGCTGCATGCACGTTCTCCCCGTTCTCCCGTGCCGGCTTCACTGTTGGCTGCAGTACCCCCAACGGCCATCGTGGTGAAGGGTGGCGCTAGAGAGTCATTTCTTAAAAGGAGCCTCATGCTCCTTTAACTAAATACAGCTTTTCTTTACCCTTGAGTTGGTACTAAAGTACATTGGTCGTGTGAAATTACAAACCAGTAAAATAACTGGTGAAGAACATGATTATTTTGATTTGTTACTATTTTAAGTCCAGCATTTTGGTTCCTACCTGCATTCGGATCTCTTGTACAAGGTTATTGCAACCTTTCATTTCCCGTTTATCAGGAATATTTTCTTACTCAAGGCATTTGACTTTAGCTTAGCTACAGTATATTGGCTAAAGGCACTCTTAATATGTACAAATGGGGTGCTCTGATTAAAAATAATGACTTTCAGTTGCTAGAGGTGCAGATTAGTGACGTCTATGTGTCCGGGGAACTGGGATAATGTCTCTAAAGTTGAACATTTTTATGTAGGTCTAGGTGTCCTCCGTCTCTAGGCCTAAACAAAATGAGGCCTAGTTTTGTCACTTTTATGGTTTTGTCCTTTCCCAGTGACGCTGAAGGTGCTGGCTGAAATGAATCTCGGGTAAAGGCTCATTTAAAAGGCGGGATCCCTTGGCATGCTGGAGGCGCTCTGCGGATTGCCTTGTTTGAATTGAAAGTGTCAGGAGGCGCCAAAGCATCGAGTGGTGACCGTCAACTCAGACTGACAGCATGTCATTTCTCCTCTTTCAGCTTCACCAAGCAGCGTTCCCATCTCACCCCTCTGTTACGCAAACACACGCACTAATAGACATAATGTGCAGACTACATCCATATCCATGTTTTTACTTGCAGTATATAGCAAACACACATAAATAAAGCCTTCAACAATTTAGCTGTGAGGCTTTTACTGACTAGTGACTAAATCATTGAGTCAGAGAAATATATTTTGTTTCTTGCTCACACTTCTCTGCTGCTTAAGTGCATGTAGTCATCAAAAACAAAATGTACTCTCTGTCACTTCTAAGGTTTTATGCATCAGGATGCACCAGGGGAGGGGGGTTTGGGGGATTGGTCATGTCAGGTCTTAAGATGAGTTAGATACAACCTCAGAAAAACAACAGGATACAACATCTTGGGAATCAAACACACTTGATTTACTGATCACCACATCTGTAAAAGCAGATATTTTGTGTGTTAACAGAATTCCAAAGAGGAAAAACATCAGCAAAGACCTTAGAGAAGCAATTGTCCAACGTGTCCAAAATTGAAAATCAAAAACACTTGACATCACCTCAGTCAAGATGGCAGCCGAGAGGCAGACACAGAGTTTGGCAGGTCCTGTGGATTTGCCCCAAAAGCCATACAAATACAAAAAAAGACCTTGGATTTTGACACTAACGTGTCTGTCTATTGTCTTTGCAACTTTATACCTTCTTCTGAGCTTGACCTGTCCAAGAAAAGGGGATGATTTGACCTTGTTTCCAGCCAAGTGGAGCCAACATGTTCTGTACACAAGAGTACTGGATCATGGCCATGCTAGGCCACCTCCAGGTAAAGATGAACAATCAATTACAACTAGTCCCTCTATGGGAATTGTTCATCTCTTGATGATACTGCTCCTGGCTGGTGATGTTGAAGTAAACCCTGGACCTCAGCTTCTTTGTTCAAATTGTTTGGATGTGCCACAACCACGACAAATTGGGCTACCACCACTGCTACCTGGGCTACAGCCACGGCTAGCAGATCTTCCACCACTGCTAACTGGGCCTCTATCACCGTTGCCTGGGCTTCTACCACAGCTAGCAGGCCTTCCACCACCACTAGCTGGGCTTCCACCACACCAGACCAGGCTCCCACCACAACCAGCTGGGCTTCCACCACCACTAGCTGGGCTTCCACCACAGCTAGCAGGCCTTCCACCACCACTACCTGGGCTACCACCACACCAGAACAGGCTCCCACCACAACCAGCTGGGCTTCCACCACTGCTAGCTGAGTTAAAGCTACACCAGACTGGACTGCTAACTGGGCTCCCACCACAGCTGGCAGGCCTTCCAACCCAGTTAGCAGGCCTTCCATCACTGCTAACTGGGCTTCTACCACATCCAGCTGAGCTATCACCACGGCTGGCTGGGCTTCCACCACTGCATACTGGGCTTCCACCACAGCTGGCTGGGCTTCCACCACATCTGGCTGGGCTTCCACCACTGCATACTGGGCTTCTACCACATCCAGCTGAGCTTCCACCACTGCATACTTGGCTTCCACCACAGCTGGCTGGGCTTCCACCACATCCAGCTGGGCTTCCACCACATCCGGCTGGGCTTCCACCACATCTGGCTGGGCTTCCACCACTGCATACTGGGCTTCTACCACATCCAGCTGAGCTTCCACCACTGCATACTTGGCTTCCACCACAGCTGGCTGGGCTTCCACCACTGCTACAGCCAAACCAGGCTGGACTGCAAACTGGGCCTCCATCACAACTAGCAGGGCTTCCAAAAGAGCTAACTGGCCCTTTACCACCATTAGCTGGGCTACTACTACCTCAAGATCCACAAGCCTCTTTATCAAGTACGTCAAATACAACACAGACATTACCACCTGGTACTGTTAGGTTGAGTGAGTTGTCTCCGACTCCCATAACATACACTGTCTGTCCCACCAAGTACACTGGCGATACCGCTGTGCGTTGTAATCCCGCAGTGAAGAGACAGAAGTTATTCAAAACTTTTCAAACTGTCAACCATGCGAAAGTTCTGTGGGACCCGAAGCTGAAGCCAAGGGGGCTATTCGGTGGACAATTTAACATCAGGAGCGTTACTCCAAAAAGCAATCAGCTAATTCATCTCTTCTCCGACTCAAACATAGATTTTCTCTGTTTGACCGAGACGTGGTTGAAACAGTCTACTCCCGCAAGTGTATTTACAGTACCTGGATATCAGTGTTTTAGACGAGACAGACCTGATGGAAGGGGAGGGGGGGTACTTTTTTATGTAAGAGAGGGCATTAAATGTGAACGTGTGATTTTTAAAGCGGGTAGCACTTTGGAATATGTTGGGATAAAAATAATTTTGTCTAAACAAATGTCTTTTAACATTATAGGTGTCTATAGGCCTCCCTCTGCAGATGACACTTTTTATGATCAACTTGCAGAAGTCTTGAAAGAGTGCAATCACAATCAAGAACTACTGCTAATGGGTGATTTTAATGTGAATTGGGAGGATAAGTTCAAGAGGAAAAAACTAAAAATGATTACCGAAAAATTCCACCTAGAACAACTCGTAAAAGGCCCAACTAGGATTGCAAAATGCTCAAGTACACAAATTGATCTGATATTTACAAACAAACCAGAAAGAATAACGAAAAATTATAATCTAATCACCGGCCTGTCTGACCATAATTTAACCTTGTGTGCTAGAAAATTGTCTAAAAATAGATTTAGGAATACAGCTAATAAAACAAAAATCTGCCAGTGCATACCAAGAACTAAACAAGAGGAATTTGCAAGCGAAATTAACAGTCTGAATTGGGACGATATATTATCCTCTGATGATCTGAATTATGGGTGTAACACTTTGACTAACAAAATTAATTCTGTGAAAGAGAGATTTAGTGTGAGTGTTAAAACTAAACTTAAAAACAAAAATAATTTACCCTGGTTCAACAAGGATCTATGGAAGCTGATGAAAACTAGAGATGCTGCACTGAGGCAGGCAATTAAAACCAGAAGAGAAACTGATATGCTGGTTTATAAAGGTCTGAAAAACAAAGTTATCCGAGAACTAAGATTAGCTAAATCCCGTTTTTATGTCAATATTTTAAATGAGGCAAGAGGCAACATGAAATTGATATGGGAAAATATAGACAATCTCACAAGGAGGAAACCTAAATCTGCAGGCGATCTTATGTTAAAAGTAAAGGGAGACTTAATTGAAGATAATCGTGCTGTTGCCTCTGTTCTTAATAATTTCTTTCTTGAATCTGTATGTGAACTTGGGAAAAAATTTCCAATAACAAAGCTAGATATTGCCCCATTAGATACAACAGCCCCAGTCTTTGAACTGGTACAAACAAATGTGTCACAAGTGCAGAAAATCATCAGCTCTCTGAAAAGTTCTAAAGCTAGAGATGCTTTTCATTTTGACACTAAGTTTGTTAAGTTGCATAAGGATAATCTATCTTGTCCCATTGCTCATTTGATTAATTTGTCCTTTAAACGTAGTCTTTTTCCTGAGGACTGGAAATGTGCCATTGTCACACCTGTTTTTAAATCTGGAGACCGCCTTGAAGCTAGTAACTATCGTCCTATAAGCATATTGCCAGTATTTTCAAAAGTTGCTGAGAAGGTTGTCTATGAGCAACTGACATCATTTCTTAACACCAGCAACTTTGGTCTAAATCGCATGCAATTTGGCTTTAGAGCCAATCATTCCACTGAGACTGCCTCCTTACATTTAATAGAGCAAATTAAATCACGGCTTGATAAAGGAGGAGTAGTTGGTGCTGTATTTTTAGACTTGCGTAAAGCATTTGATACAGTGAACCACAGTGTCTTAATATCAAAACTCTCTAAATTTAACTTTTCTCCTAGTGTTCTAGCTTGGATGTCGTCATATTTATCAAACAGGAGGCAATGTGTCAAAGTTTGTAAAGTCCAGTTACATGAAATGCACTATGGGGGTTCCACAAGGATCGGTATTAGGTCCTTTATTGTTTAGTCTTTACATTAATGATCTTGCTGAACAATGTGATGATGTCAATCTGCAGATGTACGCAGATGATACTGTTGTACATGTACATGCTAAAACAACTGACTTGGCAGCTGCTAAGCTAACAACTGCACTGGAGAAAATCACTCTTCGGCTTGATCAATCATGTTTGAGTTTAAATGTAAACAAAACAAAATGCATGTTTTTTTCTAAAACTTTGGTTCAACTCCCTGATGTTGAGGTCCTCGTCAAAGGTGAACGGATTGACATAGTTACTGAATTGAAATATCTTGGCATGACTCTAGACCCAAATTTAAAGTTTAAGAAACATGTCAAAAAAATGGCTACAATTATAAAATATAATCTACTTAATTTTAAATACATCAGAAACTGTCTTTCTCTGGATGCAGCCAAGATATTTATGCACGCAATGATCCTGTCCCATATGTCATACTGTATCACCTGCTGGGGGCAGGCTGGTGACTCTACTCTGAAACCTTTGGAGTCTTTATATAAACAAACTTTAAAAACATTAGACAAAAAGCCAATTCGCTACCATCATTGCAGAATACTCGAGAAACACAACCTATTGAGCTTTGTGAATTTTAGGTCATTTGCCAATTTGTGCATGGTTTTTAAAATTGTAAATGGTTTGGCCCCACAGCCATTGTGTGACTTTGTTCACACTCGCTCGTTAAGCTCCATCAGGTCCACTAGGATATCCTCAATACTGGATTGCACTATACCATTTCGCCGCACTGTAACTGGGCAATCAGCTTTTTCTGTAAGAGCCACAAAACAGTGGAATACCTTACCTGATACTGTTAGGAGCAGTAGCTCTCTCAGAGTCTTTAAAGCCAACCTGAAAAATCTGTTAAAAGCTGCTCAGCTCTGTAACCATTAATTTGGGCTCTCTTCTGGGTGTGTGTATGTGGGATAAGGGATGGGTGCGTGGGTGGGGGGCGTGTCAGGGTGGGGGGATTGCACGCAGATGATTGCAGCCATGTTGTTTTAAATTGTTTTCTAAATAATCTGTGTATTTTTCTTGGTATTGTATTACTTGTTACTGTATTTCTTTTTTTATTGTGAACTTTCAAGGGACTGCAGATGCAAATTAGCTTAAAGCTATAATCTGGTACAGTGCATCAGATGGCAACATTTATGTTTTAACTGTACACTGTCCCTTTTTAAATAAAATTGAATTGAGAAAATTGCTCTTAACTGCCAATCTTAAAAGTATAGCTGGAATAACGTGATCATTCCACGCGCTACCAGAGAAAGCCCACCCTGTCTGGTGAAAAGAAGCGGCCTGCTCACTCCTCAGGTTAAGAAGGAGACCTGATCTCAGTGTGGGGACCTCCCTGGGTCACTGAAACAAACCACACTACTTGTGGAGCAGATAAGAGTGCAGATCTTTGTTTATGATACAGAGGGCCGCTTTTGTCAAAAGCAAAACACAGCTCATCGACACAAAGGCCTCATACAGCTGTCAAGCCCGGTGGTGGCAGAGTGATGGTTTGGGCTTGTTTATCGCCCACAGGATCTGTCCTTCTTGCACTCACTGAACCAGTTATGAACTCCTCTATACACTCACTGGCCACTTTATTCGGTACACCTTGATAGTACCTTCAGAACTGCCTTTATCATCATGGCATAGATTCAACAAGGTCCTAGTAACATCCCTCACAGAGTTTGGTCCATATTGACATGATAGCATCACGCAGTTGCTTCAGATTTGCCAGCTGCACTTCCATGATGCGAATCTCCCGTTCCACCACATCCCAAAGTTGCTCTAGTGGACTGAGATCTGGTGACTGTGAAGATCATTTGAGTTCAGTGAACTCATTGTCATGTTCAAGAAACCAGTCTGGGATGATTCAGACATCCTGCTGGAAGTAGCATCAGAAGATGGTACACTGTGTTCATAAAGGGATGGACATGGTCAGCAACGATACTCAGGTAGGCTGTGGTGTTGACACGATGCTCAATTGGTACTAATGGGCCCAAAGTGGGCCAGGAAAATATCCCCAACACCATTACACCCCCACTAGCAGCCTGAACCGTCGATACAAGGCAGGATTAGTCCATGCTTTCATGTTGTTGACGCCAAATTCTAACCCTACCATCTGAATGCCGCAGCAGAAATTGAGACTCATCAGACCAGGCAACGTTTTTCCAATCTTCTGTTGTCCAATTTTTTTAGCCTGTGTGAATTGTAGTCTCAGTTTCCTGTTCTTAGCTTACAGGAGTGGTACCTGGTATGGTCTTCTGCTGCTGTAGCCCATCCGCCTCAAGGTTGGACGTGTTGTGCGTTCAGAGATGCTCTTCTGCATACGTCATTATACGTCAATACAACATTGTCTGTGAACCCTAGAGATGGTTGTGTGTGAAAATCCCAGTAGATCATCAGTTTCTGAAATACTCAGACCAGCCCGTCTGGCGCCAACAACCATTCCACGTTCAAAGTCACTTAAATCACCTTTCTTCCCCATTTTGATGCTCGGTTTGAACTGCAGCAGATCGTTTTGACCATGTCTACATGCCTAAATGCATTGAATTGCTCCCATGTGATTGGGTAATTAGAAATTTGCCTTAACTAGCAGTTGGACAGGTGTAGCTAATAAAGTGGCCGGTGACCGGCCGAATGGATATTATCTGTCTGGCAGTTAAAACATTTGCTGATATTGGATGTAAAGCCAGGCCAAGAATCCCAAACCCACCCCAGGAAATCAATAAGAGAATGACTGAAAACCAAAATAATCACAACGTAAGACTTCAACCTGATTGAAATACTGTGGTGGGACCTTAACTTACAAATTTAATGACCTGAAATGACGCTGTAAAAAAAGAGTGGGTCAATATTCTGCTATAACAATATGAAAGACTGATAATGCCATATAAAAAAAGCAATTATTTTATAACAGAGTGTGTTATTGTTGCCCATCTGAGGATACATCTACCAGACTTTAAGACCTAGTTAAAAAGTTTTTTTTGCTTCTGATATATAAAACACTCAAAAGTGAAGACAGGATGTGCTTTCTTTTTCACCTGACTATATGCCATTTTAACTGCACTCATAAAAGCTTACAGACCAATACAGCAAACAGAAATGGACATTTACACACATTCAAGAAGTGATTAGCTCATAAGGGTTTTAATGTTCTGGTGGCTGTGTTTGGTCCCAGAACTCCATTTAACCTCATTTATCTTCTGCAGAGGAAAACCTCCACTCCCATAATTTTCATTCACATGAACAAAACGTGATTCTTTCAACTACTTTCATTTTTATTGTTTTGCAGACAATTTGCTTTGTTGATATACAATTTACCTCCATTTTTGCACGTGAGACTTGCAAAACAAAGCAGGAAAGGAGGTGAAAGAAAAATTGTTACAATGATCAATTCATGTCATTGATTGTAATGATCATTTGATGAAAAAGCATCAGCATCCATGAAAAACTACAGATTTCCCTCTTCTAAAGTGTATAATAACATTAAATTATTCAGGGAATTCGGAAGTATTTCAGTATCTAAAGGTCAAGGGTGCAAGTCTAAGTATAACACCCATGTTTTCTTTTCTTCAAAAGACATTGAAAACCATTGTTCATCCATACATATAACCACATATACAAGGGGTTACTTTGGGAAAACTTTGTCAAACTCTACAATACAGAGGCACATTACTTATTTTCCAAAGAAAGAGGCCTTACTGTAACCTTATGCAGAGGTGGAATTGATGTCTGTGGCCTCAGAGGCTTCTGGGATGGACCTTCACACAGTCAAAATGTGTTTTGCTGTAAAATGAAAAAGTTTTACAGATATCTTTTGGAATAAACGGGCAAAGTGTGAACCAATTGCAAAAAAGGACCAGGTTATTATCTGCAACATGTACAAAAGTCAGGCTCCGGGACCATATTGGAATCCAGTGTTATTAAAAGGTAATTTACACTTCTAGGATGGTAACAGAAGGCCGACCTGCCTGCTGTCCAGTCCCACCCCCAACAGAGAATGTGGTGGGGAATTTTCAGAGAAACACTACGACGATGATGGCCCCTAACAGTTTATGACATGTTTATGGGAAGAATGGGACAAACTAACAGCTGAAATGCTTCTTTCATTGGTCATCTCAATGCCAGAGTGCATTTTTAGGATTGTTTGAAAGACTGGCAGCTTCAGGAATATGTCAGAGGCCTGGAATGTAGATATGGGTCATATAAACCAAGGAACCAAAGTTGATGAGAAATAGCATGAAAATATTGGGTCCATAATGTCTGCAAAGAAATCAAAGTAAATGTCAGGATAGCTCCATTTTTCTCTTGTCTTATTTAGGCTTGTAAATAGCCTAGATAAGTTTATTTCACTTCTAATGCAGCATGAAATAACATTTGAAGTTTCTGCCAGTGTTCTCATCAGTCTCGACTATGTCGCAACATTTAGATATTCTTGCTTTGAAGCGGTTTTCTGAAGTGTTGCCAGAAGAAAAAGAGGTGCTTTGTTAATACACGTATTCACTGACGTGGAACCATTTAAATTTCTGACCCCGATGTGCCCAACTAAAGCATCACTTGAGAGACAGCTTAGCAGATTGTGTGGTGTAAATAGCTGAATTGTTTCTAATACACAAAAGCTGTGTGCAGTGACAGCAGACAGTTTCTAATGAAATAGCCACAGTCACATGGTTCAGGTTGTTTGCACTCGGCTGAGCCCACTTCTCTGGATCTGATCATCAATACAAGTCCCCTGATTAGAATGCTGAGGTGGATCAGCAGGTAATTAACCTCCTAACATTAGCCCTAATATTAAGCATTTTGTGACAGAGCAATTCGATCCAGTGAACCCAATGAAATAGTTTACAGTAAATAAGCATTTTTGTCATCATGCTAACTTGTTTACTGCACACCGCGTACCAGAATTACATTGATGCTTTTAAAGTTTTAAAATGTACAATTGTTATTATGTTATTATTATTATATGCTTAAATGTAAACAGAAACAGCAACAGTTAAATAAAAAAGTCTGAAAGTATGAAAAAAGATCATTATAATGTATTTACTGGCCCAAATGATCCCATATTGAAATCTGTGAGCATAAATGTGTATAAACCTCTGTAATGTGATCCCATTAACTTTTTATCATATGGGATTATTTTGAAAAGATTATATGCATTTTAAGAATCCAAGTATACTCACATGAGATAGTCTCTGACACTCTCAGGTCCTTCAGCATCATTTCTAGTTGCCTTGAGTGATTGGAGCTGTATTCCTGCAAGATAATAAATACACTTTAATGGTTCAGTTCATGGCCAAAAAATGTCTTGACATTTTCCTTTAGAGTCCACTTGTTAAATTAAAAACCCCATTGATCTATTGATGATTGCAGGCCGTCCTGGCCAAGATGGAGAAAAACAGTTGGGAAATATCCTTCCCCTAAACATTAATATCTAACACTTTTGGAAAAAAAAATCAACTATGTTCTCGCTTCTTTACGCGAGTGTGTGTATGCGTGTGCGTGTGCGTGTGTGTGTGCGCGTGCGCGTGCGCGTGCGCGTGTGTCTGAACTTGGGCTTAATCTGCTGGGTCGTTCACTCCTAGTAAAATTGGCAACATAAGTTGTGTGTAAATGATGTTCCAAGCTTTTCTGTGATGTGCAGCTACAATTTCTTCTCTGACAATTGTTGATGTCTTTCCCTCTTGGAATTGTTTTAACATATAGATGAATGGTCCAGAACAGCAAACTTTGCTAGCGACTGCCTACTTTTTTTTTCATTTTGTGTTACAGATGTGCATATCTATATATGCTCATTTCATGACAAGTCGTTGACGAGCAGGACCAGGCAGCAACTTACCCTTTTATAAACTGTGGAAGCAGTAAAAGGAGGTACTTAGTGTTGCCTAGACATTTTTTTTCTTCTTTCTTGCTCCATTTTTGTTTAATACATTTTGGCATGGTGAAAAAGTTTTTTATTTTTTACAGAAAAAATGTATGATTACAAACCACTTTTTTAAAAACATATTTCTTTGCAGTCATAATATTGGCTGCAATACTGCGAGCAATTTGCTTTGTTGATATACAATTTACCTCCATTTTTGCATGTGAGACTTGCAAAACAAAGCAGGAAAGGAGGTGAAAAAAAGATTGTTACAATGATCAATTCATGTCATTGATTGTAATGATGAAAACTGCGAGCAAGATTCATCGTTGTTCTTTGATCTGTCGCATAGTGTCTGACAGTAATAGACAGTTGTTGCAAGAGACGAACAGGACAGGAATCAAAAGTTAGTCCGGCTGGTTTTTGCGAGTTCATACAGTATCAGCAATTCTGTTACCGCTGGACAAGTACTGATTTGCCATTTTAATGCTCAATTAAGAATGTAGCAATCATTCATATTCCCAATAATCATAAGAGAGTTTGAAAGCTTTGGCGGCGTTGATTTCTTTTACCTGTATTTTGCAGGTTTAAACAATAATCATTTTATTATTTTATGGAATAAACAAAGACCTTTGGCCCTTATTGCTTCAGGTTTGTGCAGCTATGTCGACTTTATGAACACTTTTTCACATATTATTCATTCACGTAAGAGAGGCAGCACGTGGCAGTGGGAGAGTCCTTGTGGAGATTGTATAATAATCCTGACTGAGAAGGTTTTACTGGCTCACTGTTTTTGCCCTGATATTGATCCAGTAAAAGCAGTGTAAGCCACAGGTTGTCTCTAACCTAGCCTGGGATCGATAGCAGAATTCTACTAGAGCACTGTGAAAAAAAAAAAAAAATCAGAATGTTAAAACGGAAAAAAAACACAAAACCTGCAAAATGTACATTTAGTCACAAAAGTTTAACAGAACTTCACTTCAATAAAGATAGACCACCTACATTTGATTTAATAGGCTAGGGAGCTGAGAAAAGTTACAGAAATCTATGATGTCAATACTCAGAGCTGTGAAATGCATTTAATGAAAAAAAGAGAACATATCGGCTCATGTTTTGTTGGTCATTTCCAGTTTATTTAACTGCTATTGACCCAGGGAGAGGGAAACAATCTTTGAACAACTGCTGTTTTTAGACATCACAAGTGCTGATATACTAACTCACACAGAAAAACAGTATAGCTACCCACATTTCTTTAGAAACATGTTTTTTTTTTACTTCACATCCTGAAGGGGTTCAACATATGTTAAACAGCATGTGGATGGATCGCTGCCAAGGTTGCCTCTAATCTCAGCTGGATAGAACCAATTGGAAACTGGTTCACTACTGCTTTGTGAGGGAAAAAACATGTAAAATGAAGAACTACACATAATGTAATGAATATAATAATGATAATGGTGTAAATGGCTAAAGCTATCAATGATTATTGTATTCCCTCTGCTTTGAGGAAACGCATCACGACACGGTATTAACTCAGACACTGCACTCTGACTTTGTCCATCCACTCACCAATGACCCAGTGGATGTAACTAATGGACAAGAATCAGACTCATTGCGTATGATTGAAAAACATGGTTTAAATGATGAATCTCAACACTGCAAAAGTCCTGAAACAGCTACTGGATAAAACTATATTAACAGTATTTGTGTTTGACATCATTATCTACACTAAAGACTGAGGAAGTGTTGTTGGTATTCAACTGATAATTTCTCTGACCCACAATCCTTTTTGGTTACCCAGCAACAGGCTGCCTGACAAGGTCCCCCAGGAGGGTGATTTGGTTTTGGAAAGAGAGGAAACAGGAGGAAGATAGCCCATGGCAGCTGACTGAAAGAAAAGGAAAGAGATGTTATCTCTTACGGCCGTCTGAGCCAACCAGCACCTACCCTTATTCTTTACCCAATATGCCACGGGATGCCTACAGGCCAGTGGGCGTGTGACCAAACACAAAATACATAAGCGATTTAATGAAAGAAAAATAAGAAAGAAATGTGTTGTTCCTACGAAGCAAAAACAGAAGCGTCTGCTCTCTACATACCTTAGTATACCTATGAGCGATGTGCCACTGTACTACATAGACCTCTCCTCTGGGAGTAGTACAACATCCCATCGATCGGGGGAAGCTGACAGGCCTGTGCTCATTGAGTGTGTCTGAGAAGAACAAGGAAATAAGTGGGGAGTTTTTTCCTGTGTGGTCCTTGACTCAGGAAGCAGCAAGAAGCTGAGGAATATCACAAAAGGTATTTACTGTACCTACAACAATTTTCCCACAAAAAATGTATGTATGACATGAAATTTGTATAACAGCTGAAGGCAATGATTAGGAAAACTATTAAAAATCCTAACATTGTAATCAATTTAGAAAGCAGCAAGGCATCTTCTTGTTTAAAAAATTCAAAACTTCAAGTGCAGCAGAAGTAATCTGGATGGTACCAGTGTTCCAAAATGATAATGCATCAATCACCTTATCAGAGATGTACCGACTTCTAATCACCAGTGCCTTGGAATGTCAAAAGTCATTTGGCAGCTTTAGAGCCAAATCACATACTTTAGAGTAAATATTAGCATACAAGTTCGGCAAGAGTTGTCTCCAAGCGCCAACCATCTAACTTTTTTTCCACCGTGCCACAAGAATTTGTGTGAGGTAATAAATGTATTTTGATATGATTGATTGACAGTCGGCTCAGCTAAAGCCTAGCCAGTTTCATTTCCTCATCCATAATTATCATGCGACCACACTTAGCGAAGAAACCCGCAATTTGACCACA
This sequence comes from Cololabis saira, assembly GCF_033807715.1. Classification (NCBI taxonomy): domain Eukaryota; kingdom Metazoa; phylum Chordata; class Actinopteri; order Beloniformes; family Belonidae; genus Cololabis; species Cololabis saira. The sequence goes on along the minus strand of NC_084596.1, from coordinate 12,789,220 downwards.
AAGAGCATGTTAAATGGTATATTCTTGCGGGTGGGCGTATGAAGGTAAGAAAGTTTCAAAACTGCTCTTCATAAACCAGTGGGTCACTTGAGTTAAAGGAGCATGAGGCAGGATTGAGGCAGGATTTATGAAAAAAATTCGAATACGTTTTAAGTTTTCTAGTAATAATGTCAGATGAAGCGTTCCAAACCAAAAAGAATGAGCCCTCTAGTGTATCTCTCCGTTGCCTTGAACGGGCTGTGTGCTGCAAAATGTGCTGCAATTCCGGGCCGGAATTTCCCGCGCTGGGCTGCGGATGTGACGTCACATGACGCTGCATGCGCGTTCTCCCCGTTCTCCCGTGCCGGCTTCGCTGTTGGCTGCAGTACCCCCAACGGCCATCGTGTGGAAGGGTGGCGCTATAGAGTCTAATTTCGTAAAAGGAGCCTCATGCTCCTTTAATGCTTTGTCCATTGTTTCTTACAGTCTATGGTTGTCTCCATCAGGCAATGGGAATGTTGACCTTCGCTTTGCAACTCTTTTTTTTTCATGGAAGCGGTGGTGGGGAACTGTGACACACTGACCCGTCCAAGGACAGGCAGGCACACGTTGAGCTCCAAATCTCAAACTCACAAACAGAAGAGTTCTATAAAGGCTCACAAGCCCCTCCTCTCATATCACAAGCTGTGGTTTAGTCCATTTCCCGGCAGCTCCCTGGTCTCCTCCACCTGCGTTCCGCTCCAGGCCAGCAGAGGGACCGGGACCGGAGCAGCTGCAACCTCAAAAAGCTAAAAAAAAATAAAAAATTGTTGTTGTGCATTGTGCTTGTGGGTCATACGTGTTGCAACCTGATGTATGCGTCACACTACACAATCTGACTCACTCAGTCCCCCAACTGGTCTCCAAACCACTTTTGTCAACAAACACATGCAGGAAATGAGGCGTAACCACAAACATGAGTTGTTTATTTGGAAATGGATCAAGGGGAAGAACAAATTAAAAAAAAAACAGCAGAGCAATTTTTTGTGCTATGATTCCTTTAAAAAAAAAGAAGAGGAAAATGAACATGCATAAAGAAATTTGTGTGAAATCAATAAGTAGTTACTTCATAGCACAGAGCATCTCCCCTTTGCATTGTGGGATTCCCCCCCTCTTAGAAGCCTCATTCACTTACCCGGTTCATCAGGAACTACTGGAAACTACTGTAGTTATGTACACCTCTTGATTTTATACAACTGAGCGGAAATTTAAGTATCAATCTGTGCTCTGCTCAGTCTCAAGACATTTAGTACACTTTAAAGAAATGTAAAATAATTTTAAATCATATCTGGATTCATGGGAGTTGTTTTTGAATGTGTGCACCTTTTCTTTTCCCAGAGTCTGGTCCCTCTTCAGGCAGACCGTTTGAGTATTGATCCCTCTTTTGTATCGCCTCGATCTTCTGCCAACGACAAACCTGGGAAACGTCTCCCTTTCAGCTGAGAGAAAATGTCTTTTAAACACACATCAGTGCTGAAAGCAATGTTTCTGGGATATCCTCCCCAGGATTGTACACGATTCAGTGCTTTAATTGAATTTTTTTTTAATTACGTTCCCCCAACAGAAGAGAAGGTAGTTCACTCCCTCTAAAAACCAGCTCCACTTCTGGATTTACAAGCCATTAACATTCTGTAGAGAATGGGCCGCTCCTCTTTGAGAGGAAGAAAGAAAAACATAATCAGGAAGTAATTGTCATTAAATGAATGGCAGGGTCATCCACCGTGGTTAAATGTTAATGAGGACCAGCGCATTAGTTTCAAAATGCAGGAAAGTTTGAAAGAGGCAGGCTTGAATACCACACGGCAGATTAATTTCAGGCATACTCAAAACATACAGTAATAGGGTAGCAGCTTGCAACTGTTTTCCTGCAAGAGATTAGAGCCGAGTCCAACGCTGCAGTGCACCAGTTAGAAACGGAATCGTGCACATTCCTACAATGCGCGCACGTTTGACAGAGATCCCGAAGAGGAACAGTCAGGGAGGAAATAAGACATGGATTTGATCACCTTGATAGCTTTCCTGTGTATTTGCACTTTGCACAGTGCTATACAATATAAACTTTTCATGTGACAGTTGTGGGTTCCGAAGGACAAAAATCACTGAAATGTCATGTCATATCTAGCTCACAGTGCAGGATAGGTACGGAAGTGTCAGTGCAGGTTGTTTGATCTGCATTTGATGGACACATCGTACAAGCAGCATGACCTTTCAGGAGCTTTTTGTGGCTATCAGCAGCTTGTGGATGTGGTAGATAACTGAGTTGCACACTACCACCCTGCAGATATTCTGCCCAAAAAGAGACACGCTGAAGTGTCGTCACTTCAGAGGGTAGTACATTTTATTTTTAAGCTACTGCAAACTTAAACGTCCATATCTTAGTTATGGCGATGCTACAGATGAGTACCACCTTGGTGAGGAAATGACTGCAACCTAATTGTCTGGATATTGTCATGCACAGGCTGATAAAGTCTCCCTGAATTATGAAAATAGTCGCTCACGAAAACACATGTATTTTTCTTAATATACAAAATGAAAAAGAAAAGTAAAAAAATACTTCAGGCTATCACAGTTAATACCTACGATGGAGTATTAGGGCCAAACTAAGACAAAAAAAAAATTGGAAATTACGAGAATAAAGTCATAATTTAAAGAGAATAAAGTCGTATAATTACGAGAATAAAGTCATACTGTTGCGAGAATAAAGTCGTAATAGAATAAAGTCGTAATATTATGAGAATAAAGTTGTAATATTATGAGAATAAAGTCGTAATATTACGACTTTATTCTCATAATATTACGACTTTATTCTCATTAAATTATGACTTTATTCTCGTAATATTATGAGAATAAAGTCGTAATATTACGAGAATAAAGTTGTAACATTACGAGAATAAAGTTGTAACAATACGACAATAAAGTCGTAATATTACGAGAATAAAGTCGTAATTTATGAGAATAAAGTCGTAATATTATGAGAATAAAGTCATAATATGATGAGAATATAATTTATGAGAACTCTAACAGGAAGAGCAGTCTTCTCCCTGTGTTAAAATAAGGAATATTGAGTATCTTGTGAAGTTATATTAATAATATATTTAATATTACAACTTTATTCTCGTAATTTTACGACTTTATTCACATATTATTATGACTTTATTCTTGTAATTTCCTTTTTTATTTTTTTGTCTTTGTTTGGCCCTAATATTCCGTCGTAAATACCCGATCTGACAGCTTGGAAAAGACGTCTCGGACTCACAGGTGATCAACACCACCCTCACTGGACCTGCAGGAGGGAGATTGACCATCTGGTTACATTAGAAATGTTTGGGGACTTCAAGAAGAGTGTTTCCAGCGGCGACTGCAGAGTCACTCTGCTTCCTGGACTCCACCATCAGCCAGGGTTAGGGTTAGGGTTAGGTTGTTAAGACACAACAGAGGATGTAACCTACCAACGTGAGCAAAGATCTTTATCGACCAACCTCTGCCCCTAAAACATGCTCATGTATACGACCATTAAACCTACCCGACACTATCAAACAGCTTGGATGTTATTAACCTGGACACTTTTACAGTCTTCCATATTGGTCACTTCAGTAATAACTTTTCTGCTGCATTGCCTTTTTCTTTTCTTTTCTATTTTTTTTTTCGAGTTTAATTTTAAACTATATTGCTAATACCTGTAAATTATTAAGATTGTGCCCATATACTTAGTGTTTGAATATATATATATATATATATATATATATATGGGGGAGTTTTTACCTGCCATTGTTTATGTAATAACTGCTCGGGGGTCATGTTCTGGGTATGGGTCTCTGTAAAGCGTCTAGAGACAACTCTGTTGTATTAGACACTATATAAATAAAATTGAAATTGAAAAAAAAATTGAAATATATATATATATATATATATATATATATATATATATATATATATATATATATATATATATATATATATATATATATGTTAATGCACCTTGCAATACATCAAGGCAAATTCCTTGTAAAGTGAAGTTACTTGGCACTAAACTAATTATGATTCTGATTCAAGTTAAAAAAAATCTCACACAGTTCTCAGAAAAATTGCTTAAAAAATAAACTATTCCATAGTGCGTTAATTGAATAAAAGTGTCTTTCTGTTTGAGTTTCTGAGGTTTGCGGGTGCCAGTATTTACAGCCAGACTAAAGGAGTAACATATGGCCTGAGGAAACCACTGGGTGTATCCTTTGAGCAGCAGCGACTCAGACCAAAGCAAACAGAACCAAAACCGAGGAACAGCTCATAGATGTCTCTATCTCATAAATCAAAGGCCAGTATGGACTCTGAAGCTTCCCAGCTGTTTCTACGGACGTCAGGACATGGTTTATTCAGCAGGAGAAAATCTTGGACCTGCACGTGCCTTCATGGGCAGACACGGCTGGAACAGCCCTCCGAACAATGGAGTAATGAGTGGGAAGGATGATCTGTTGAAATCCATATTAACCCACTATCCATTTGCGTAAAGAAAGATAGTTGTCCACTGCTGTTTAAAGGTTTAACGAAGTAACATCTGGAGACTACTGTATTTGGTGATCAGCAGCCACCAAACACAGATCCAGTCTTTCAAATTGCTATAAAAAATCTCTTTGTCTGGGTTTAATTTGGCCAATTTCCACTCAGTTTGTTGGATAATAACATAATAGCCGTTTTTAACCCAAGTACTAAATCTAACAAAGGACTCATTGGACCTAAAAATAACCGAATAAAAATGAAACTGAAAACAGGAATAAAAATATCTGAGTGTCCTTGAATTTTAATGATTCAAAGTCTTGTCTGTGACTGTTATAGTTATGCTCTCTTATGTTTTTACAAGAAATTGCACAAACAAATTACCTGCACCTATTTTTAAACAGGACTGCTTGGTCCCAATGCCAAATTGCACTGGCCTTGATTGCTGCTTTGGGCATTACTAAAATGAGCAGACTGCGTCTGTGCCTACAGATCAGTTCAATGTTTGCATCTCACTGGCATGACTAGCCGCCCTCATCACAACTGTTTTTTTTCCTGGATTGCAGCCTAACATTACATCAACTTGATCCAGTTAAGAAAATCCTGACCCGTACAGTTTCCATCTTTGAGTGGCCTTATAAACGGCTTGGGATGATACCAGCTGGAAACATATCAAATCTGACAAAACTCATCAACAAACAATCTGCTGTGGCAAAGATTTTATAAAATACAATCAAACGTACCCCGGGCTCTCTCGACCAGGCAATGAGTTTTATTAGCAGGCGGATTGTTTGAAAAGTGGGCTGATTTTCTTGGGACCTCTCATCATTGTAGAAAAAAAAACAACGTTGACTCCTTTTATTGAAAGTATTCTTTACACATTCTTCCATGGAATCTCTCTGTTTTTCAGCGCTACAGCCTGTCCAAGCTGACACGGGTGAAGAGGCCTGGACAGGCCGCCAGACAAATACCCGTGCACTTTAACAATTACACACAACTGGAACCCCAATTCAAACAGCGGGTTTGGTCCTCCGCTCTTGTGCCTTTATTCCACCTCGCTGCGCTGTTTGTTCTTCCTCTGGATTTAGTAGCAGAGGTGTTATAGCAGCAAAACGAGTATCATGTGAAATAGCAATGTGGAAAGGTGTGAAGGGGAGAAAGGGTGGGTGCAGACTCCTCAAAGAAGAAGAACTCAGCTTCTCACAGGGACGGTGAGAGATGGCCAGTGGGGCTGATTGATATGACCTCAAATCAGCATGGTGAATATTTGACAATTTAAATTAATTAATTCATTCATTCATTCATCTTCTTCCGCTTATCCGTTCCCGGGTCGCGGGGGCAGCAGTTTCAGCAGAGATGCCCAGACTTCCTTCACCCCAGACACTTCCTCCAGCTCCTCCGAGGGGAGTCCGAGGCGTTCCCAGGCCAGCCGAGAGACATAGTCTCTCCAGCGTGTCCTGGATCTTCCCCGGGGTCTCCTCCCGGTGGGACATGCCTGGGACACCTCCCTAGGGAGGAGGGACATGCCTGGAACACCTCCCTAGGGAGGCGTCCAGGAGGATCCGGTACAGATGCCCAAGCCACCTCAGCTGACTCCTCTCAATGTGAAGGAGCAGCGGCTCGACTCCGAGCTCCTCCCGGGTGACCGAACTCCTCACCCTATCTCTAAGGGAGCGTCCAGCCGCCCTGCGGAGGAAACTCATCTCGGCCGCTTGTATCCGCGATCTTGTCCTTTCGATCACTACCCAAAGTTCATGACCATAGGTGAGGGTAGGTGCGTAGATTGACCGGTAAATCGAGAGTTTCGCCTTTCGACTCAGCTCCTTCTCCACCACGACGGTCCGGTACATCGACCGCATAACTGTGGACGCTGCACCGATCCGTCTGTCAATCTCACGCTCCATCGTTCCCTCACTCGTGAACAAGATCCCGAGATACTTGAACTCCTCCACCTGAGGCAGGACTTCTCCACCCACCCGGAGAAGGCACGCCACCCTTTCCCGATGGAGAACCATGGCCTCGATTTTGGAGGTGCTGATTCTCATCCCTGCCGCGTCGCACTCGGCCTCAAACCGCCCCAGCACATGCTGAAGTTCTCGGTCCGATGAAGCCAACAGGACAACATCATCTGCAAAAAGCAGAGCTCAGCTCAGTGACAATTTAAAGTGAGTTACAATTATTGTTTTCTTTTTTTGACCTTGTGTCTTCTCCCTTTGTCAAACTTCAACACTGCACAAGCACCTATTGCTGTGATTTCAAAATAAGCAAAGGGGAAGACAGATGAACTACTGGTCACTCATTGAATAATTTGAACGATTGAAACCTAAACACAATCATTTTAAATGTGTCTTATACAATAAGTCATGAATTGCTTTAAATAAAAGTGCAATGGGTTTATTCTTAGGGAACAGCAGATAAAAGTAGGTGGGGAGAGTATTACCAGAATTAAAGGAAAAAGTTATTGAGGGTCTGGATGCCGGTTTCAATTCAGCTTCGATTTCCACTTAATTGCCCGTTGAGGCAGTTGTATACACAGAGACCCCCGTTGCCACGCCTAACAAACTGAAGGACTAACTACCTGCTGAAGTCAACCTGGCATTTCCCTCCTGCAGGATACTGAAAACGCCAGCAGGGACGGAACAACTCGGGCCAGCACTTCTTTGAGTGCTCCAGCGGTGCAATCAGGCGGGAACTCTAATTTTTATGTTTGTGTTTATTCACTACCAACTGAATAAAGCAGTCAGAGTCCAGATTGATTGGGGACTTCCAGCTGGCCGTGGACTGCCAAGTTGAAGAAAGGGACTATCTTCAGATTGTAGAACTCTTACTTTGTATGGAGAAAAAATGTAAGTCCCTTTGTGGAAACACTATGAATCCACAGCTGGAGAGAGGAGATGGTATGAAAGGGGAATTTCATGTAAAAATGATGTCTGTATTGAAGTGATTTGCATGTGAAATCCAAACCAGAGTACCTGGAAAAACCTTACAGATTACAGGAATTCATATGCTCTCACTCTCTCTCACACACAGTACTCGAGTTGTAAAAATAAATCAGGGGGGATGGTGGATTTTATCATATGGGGACAGATAATTTGTACTGATTACAAATAATATAATATATTACAAATAATAGCAGTGACAAAGACACCTGCAGAAATACTGCAGGAATGACATAGCAGCAGTTAAATGCAGCCTTCTGTAAGCTTTAAATATCCACTGGGCTTACATCAAATACATCAAAACACAACAATAAATTACAGTTTTCTGAACTTATCAATATGACTCTGTCCTTCACAGGATAAGTAACATGGATCACTGCAAAAACTCAAAATCTTAACAAGAATATTTGTCTTATTTCTAGTTAAAATGTCTCATTTTAGTAAAAAAAATCTCATTACACTTAAAACAAGACTCATCACTGGAAAAAACAAAAATGTTCACCTGTTTCAAGTAGATTTTCACTTAAAATAAGTAGAAAAATCTGCCAGTGGAACAAGATTTTTTAACTTGTAATGAGAAGATAAATCTTGTCCCACTGGCAGATTTTCCTACTTATTTCAAGTGAAAATTTACTTGAAACAGGTGAAAATTGTCAAATAAATAATTTTTCTGGTGTTATTTTTCTGGTGATGACTCTAAATGTTGAATTAGCAGTAAAACCACATTCATTGATGAAATGGCACAAGGGATGGAAAGGGGGGATGGCAGTTTTACAGGGGGGATGATTTTGACCGATTTTATTTCAGGGGGGATGCCATCCCCCCTCATCCCCCCTCAACTCGAGTACTGCTCGCACACACTCGCTGTCTCTCTTACTTGCAATAACATATATTTATAAATGAAAGATCATGATTTTGGAAATAATCTCAGCATCTTTGAAGTTTTTAACTCACTTTGCATTCATATATGCTAAAAAGAGTAACTTAAATCAGGACTTACAGTATTCTATCTTAAGTTCTTATCACTGTGAGGTAATTGTACCAGTAAAGGTTATTCATTAAGCTGACTGGTGGGTACCGGAGGAGCAGCACATAGTCCAGAATGTCAAGCATATGCTCCGCAGCATGTTTTACTGCTGACAAACAGTTGTCCTTTTGCTTATATTATGTTGCGATTTTGACTCATCACTGTTACATGGTCTCAGTTTTCATTTCAGCATTCTTCTCCGCCAGTCCTAACTGAAATTCTGACCACATTTCACACTTGGCAGCTGAACTTCAAACTAAAAGCTTTTCATGTGCAACACTTAACCCACAGGTGGTTGCCTTGGTTACCTGGGCTTAGAGGCTGTAGCTGCAAAGTTGATGCATTAATGCAACACACACACCGTTGAGGTGTGTGGAAAGCATCATCTAAAATAGCAGGAATATTTTATTATTCCCAGAACATTCTTCTAATCCATTTTAATCCGTTATTGTTTTGGGGGAGTCAGATCCGTGCAATATTAAATATTTGTCCAGTTCCCCTCCACATCTCGGTACTATTCTTACAGAAACCGCAACACTCGCTCCCCAAATATGCCTTCTGAGGTTAATTGAAGATATTTTGCCTTCAGCACTAGCAGAGTTGCACAGCTCAGCTTATAACAGCCGACCGAAACAAGAGGTTTCAGCTAACAACAGTAAAATGCTCTCCAATTACACAGCATGTTAACTGTAAAACCTTGAGTTGGATGGGGTTTGAGCAAAATCAATCATTTTCCGAAAGCGAGTTATTCAAATGTGCTTGCTCTTAATGAACGTGATATCTATCATCTGTGGCTCATTAGGTTCCACATAAGCACAGTCCATCCCATACTCATATGCAGATGATTCATGTCCCTTGTGAAACGGGGAGTGTATCGTTATCGTTGCAGATTTCTTCTATACTTTGCACCACAAATGATATTATAATCTCTGATTAGATAAGAATGTGTCTGTGGACTTGTCACTCAGCATGTCTGTATGTCATATTGTCTTCCAGACCCATAAAATTGAAATAAGACTCAATTTAGAGTTGCCTTCTTTGTCTCATTCAAATGCGAAGAAAATGGTAAGAAGAATGAAATTGTGAACAAATCACTCGCTTTCACAGTTTGTTTACATGGTAGACAGAAATGATGGAAAAAACCTCAGAAGTAGAAAAAAGAACTGTCACAGCTTTCAGTTTTATTTTAACCTTCATGTGTCCAACATTTGTCCTTAGGGTCAAAAATGAAAAACACCTCCATTAAAACCGCACAAATATAACAACTTAATTGCATTTTTAAACTGTATTTTGGATGAAGAAACAGCTTATTACCCATCAGATACATTGTGAATATCTGAGTTTTCATTCTTAAAAGTGAACAAAGACTGAAATTAGTCAGTGGACACCACTCGAGTTAATTACAACACACCTGTTAAAATGATTTCCTTTGGGGTAGTCAAGGTTTAACATCATTGATAGCAGCAGTGGATAAATTGTGCAGATTTTCCCACTTTAGGACCTGAACATCAGGTAATATAAACAACAGATGTTTATATTACATCAGTATGACAATACTATAATGGTATTACATGTAAATGCGTGTGCATGTCATGTGTGTCTGTGTGTGTGAGTGTCAGCATGTATTTGTTACTGTCAATTACAGAACCTGAAAAAAAACCCTTACTTTCAGCAATAGAACTTGACCATAATAAAACTGAAAAAAGGGGGCGTAACCGCTCGCACTTGAACGCATGTGTGGTAGGGATGGGCGGTATGGACTAAAAAATGTATCACGATAATTTCTGGCATTTATCCCGATAACGATAAAAATGACGATAAAAAAAATACCAATTCAACTCCACCTTTTTAACTATGAATCTTTCTTTCTTTCTTTCTTTCTTTCTTTCTTTCTTTCTTTCTTTCTTTCTTTCTTTCTTTCTTTCTTTCTTTCTTTCTTTCTTTCTTTCTTTCTTTCTTTCTTTCTTTCTTTCTTTCTTTCTTTCTTTCTTCCTTCCTTCCTTCCTTCCTTCCTTCCTTCCTTCCTTTTTCCTTTCCTCCCTTCTTCTCTTCCTTCCTTCCTTCCTTCCTTCCTTCCTTCCTTCCTTCCTTCCTTCCTTCCTTTTTCCCTTCCTTCCTTCTTTCCTCCTGCTCTCTCCTTCCTTCTTCCCTTCCTCTTTTCTCTCTTCCTTACTTCCTTCCTTCTTTCCTCCCTTCTTCTCTTCCTTCCTTCCTTCCTTCCTTCCTTCCTTCCTTCCTTCCTTCCTTCCTTCCTTCCTTCCTTCCTTCCTTCCTTCCTTCCTTCCTTCCTTCCCTCTTCCCTTCCTTCCTTCTTTCCTCCTGCTCTCTCCTTCCTTCTTCCCTTCCTCTTTTCTCCCTTCCTTCCTTCCTCCCTCCCTCCCTCCCTCCCTCTTTTCTCCCTTCCTTCCTTCCTTCCTTCTTTCCTCCCTTCTTCTCTTCCTCCTTCCTTCCTTCCTGCCTTCCTTCCTTCCTTCCTTCCTTCCTTCCTTCCTTACTTCCTTCCTGTACGTTGTGCGTCGATTTAACACAGAACCATAAATCAGCTTTACACAAAAACGTCATCAACGGGAATTTATCGTTTTTACCGTGAGATGATTTTTTTGACGGTATATCGTGAACGGTAAAATATCGCCCATTCCTAATGTGTGGGGGGGATTAGTTGGTGAGATGTATGGTAGTGTGTATTTGTGGGCCCACAGAGTGCAGGCCAAACATCAAACCCAATTTTATTTCAAATTTTCAAAGTGATCCATGCTCACAACATCATTAATTCTCCTCATCGTCCGAGAAATATGTGTCCACTGGCTCAGTGTTATTTTTGTTTTTTTCTTTCCTGGTAATTTCTTCTTCAGGCTAAGGTGTTACTGGTTTACACAAGTCAATTTGTCTCATTTGTTGTCCACAACGTTCTTCAGCAAGTTGCTTTTCCATTATACTTTGTTAAACCTGGTTAGGAAGTCTATAATTCAAGAAAACATGTTAAGTGCAACCACAAATTTGTTGGGAGTGGGTTGTAGCAGTTGTCACGGATGTTACGACTCACCCACAGGGCTGTAGGCACAAACTAGCGTACATTACACCATCATTAACCCTGACAACATGCATGAAATATAGCTGAAGGTTGTGGTTTTTATCAATCAGTAGCACTCATTTTTAACTTCCTCTATGTGTGTGTGTCTGAGTTTTTGTGTTAGCATACAGCTTTGATGGAAATATAATCAAAGGAGATGTTACATTTTTTCTAATGATTGGACCACTTCTGGAAAAATGTCATGATCAAAAAAGGTAATTTAGACGGATGTTTCCGGGGGGGTTGGGGAACGTTGGGGACGGGTCATTTTTGACCCTAAGATGAAAGCATATTCAAAATACACATTTCCAAATCATAAGCATTTAGATCAGGGTCACCCAAGCCAGCCCTTGCTTTGTCAAAGACAAAAAAGAGATATTAAGCCCAATCTTAAATATAGAGGGGGTGTCTGCATCTATATGTAAAGAGAAGTCATTTAAATTCTATCCTGGATTTCACATAAGCCAGTGAAGAGAAGTTAAGACTTAGGAGAATTAAGGTCTCTCCTGCTAATTCACATCCCAACTTTCATTGCAGCGAGTATACAGATGAGCTGGAGGCTGTTCAGAGTAATTTTAGGGGCATGCTACTAATGAGGAATTGCAGTTGAATGGCAAATCAATGAATAGGGGTTTCTTCACCAGTCTGAGACTGGATTTTACTTGTTTTGGTTATATCGCTGAGGTGAAAGAAGACAGTTCTATCGATAACTACTGTTACTTAGTAGTAGAATACAGAGGTGTCAAAAGTATTCACATTCGTTACTCAGGTAGAAGTATAGATACTAGAGTTTAAAAATACTCCTGTAGAAGTTGAAGTATCAACTCAAGTTTTTTACTTAAAGGAGCTTGAGGCCGGATTGTGGCAAGATTTATGAAAAAAATCCGTATACATTTTAAGTTTTCTAGTAATAATGTCAGATGAAGCGTTCCAAACCCAAAAGAATGAGCCCTCTAGTGTATCTCTCCTTTGCCTTGAACAGGCTGTGTGCTGCAAAATGTGCTGCAATTCGGTCCCGAATTTCCCGCGCTGTCCTGTGGATGTGACGTCACATGACGCTGCATGCACGTTCTCCCCGTTCTCCCGTGCCAGCTTCACTCTTGGCTGCAGTACCCCCAACGGCCGTCGTGGTGAAGGGTGGCGCTAGAGAGTCTCATTTCTTAAAAGGAGCCTCAAGCTCCTTTAAATAAAAGTATAAAAGTACTGGTTTCAAAACTACTTAAAGTATAAAAGTAAAAGTAATGTAAGTGGGAAAAAAAGCCATTAAGGACAAAAGCCATTGAAAATGAATGCATCTTAGTATAATGCAAATATATTAAAGAACCATATATGTGTACTATTGAGCATTAACATGTGTTTCAGAGAGCAGGAGATATGATGACTAGTTGCCTATAAGTATTGTAATGGTGCAAAAAGTCAAACTTCAGAGGCATGTTATCATTTATCCTAACCTTTATTGGAATGTACATCCAAGTTTAGTTGCAGGAATCTGAGGGAACGGATGTAAGAACAAAACTGGACAAGAACATCTGAAACAACCACAACCAAATTCACTCTATCCGGATGGAGCAATTTAACTGGATAGTTTTTATTAAAGGCCGAAATGAAATAGAGTAACGAGGCTGTTTTTAAAATGTAAGGAGTAAAAAGTACAGATAATTGCGTGAAAATGTAAGGAGTAAAAGTAAAAAGTCGTCTGAAAAATAATTACTCCAGTGAAGTATAGATAACCAAAATTTCTACTTAAGTAAGGTAACGAAGTATTTGTACTTCGTTACTTGACACCTCTGGTAGAATAGTAATAAAGTTACTATTAAGGGTTCCCTTAAATACAGCACCCATTGATCGCATAAAGATGAGTGTAAAGTTTCTTTTGTTTTGTATGAAAGGTGGGTCAGGAGAGTTGGCCTTGGGTTCACGCCCCCACTACAGGAGCGTTCCTCCAGCCATGTGATGTTGTGTATTAGAGGAGACGCCGGAGAGCCGGTCAGGTTGTGAGTGCTTTGGTGTGTGGAGCGTGCCCCGACCCCTGGCAGGGCCTATTACAGGAAATGTCTCTGTGGTCTACATGCTTCCAACCTCGCTGGCAGCCACCGAGCAACATCAATTACACCCACAGCGGCTCCGGCCTATAGCTACGCAAGTATATTGCCATCACCACAGGGGTAATTGGTCCACTATATACTTCCAATTCCGAACAAGTCTCAGCCTATTTTTCTAGTTAGTCTGCATTGGTCATGTTAAAATTGCTGTTAGAGCCCGGAGACTCACTATGAGGTCGTAAGATTGAACAAGAAAGCATGGGGGGGGCAAAAAGAGATGACGGCAGGGATGACACCTATCAGCTATTGGAAATATATGCATGTAGGACTGATGCAGTTTCAGTTTTGCCACAGTAACACCTTTTTAGACACTCTCACACACACACACACGCACACACAGTCCAGTACAGCAGAGAGTTGAGTTTAATAGTCCTGCCATTCCTCCGGCACCATGCCCCCCCCGCCCCCTGCAGTGAGAATGACTTAAATGTCCTCCGCTTTACTGATGCACACATAAACTGTTGTTTGAATTGGACCTGTGACCTTTTCATTTAGTTTCCACTTTCAACTCCCCACCAGGCCACCGTTGCTTCTTAAGGTCACCGGACAGTTTTGTAACAGACAGGATGACAACAATAATTAACTCCATTTGTGAGAGTGCAGGATGATGCAAATGTCTCAAGTTGTTTGTGTTTGTAATCCAGAAAAAGACAGATATTAGTCATGACAGCAAGAGCTTGCACAAACACTGCACACGCCACAGCCACCCACAGGAATGCTTAATGACACACACACACACACACACACACACACACACACACACACACACACACACATATGTATACACGTTTTATGTCAACTTAGTTCGACGAAGCCTAACTGGCATGACATTTTGATCACATGTGATGAATAATAAATGTAGTGAAGGGGTTTATTTACTACCACGTGTGTGTGCACACACTTCCACTGAAGCCATTTACAATTAAACAACACAATGTGTTCTGAGCGTGTGTGTGTGTGTGCGTGTGTTCAATGAAAATCTGTGAAATAAAAGGTCAGTGGAAGTACATCCAGGCCCAAAGCGGTGCATGCGGTGAACATTCAAACAGGTAAGAAGACCCCACACTCTTACACCTGACTGCAAACATCTTTTCCAGACACAAATCAGTCCCAGACTGTAGATGTGAAGGGCATGAAAGCAGATGCTGCAGACAGAAAATATAACCCGAGCTGCAGTCCATCCACCACTAAAAGACAAAGACAGACGCACATGCGGGTGGACACATGCAGGAACACCACATCCCGGGGCTGAGGCACTTACTGAGGCATTGGGGCCAATTAGGATGCCAAGGCCAATGCATCATGTGAGGGAGCCAGCTGTCTGTGGGTGCCCTGATGTGGCTGAGCTCGCTGGGCTCCGTACGCCCTCTGCTCCTGGGGGCCTGCACCACATCTGACACACACAAGCGCGCTCTCCCTCACTCTCCCATCCAAGAAACGGGAGACACGCAACAAGCAACAGGTTCACCAGATGGCTTACGCAATAATTTCATTTCCCCCGTTTGGATCTTTATTAAATGAACAAAGGCGTTGTCTTCTTTGCTGCAATGGTTCGGTCAGCGGGCTGTATTTTTCCAGCACTGATATTTTATTTTTCATGAATTATCTGGCGTTTCTTTTTTTTTTTTTTTAGTAAATTCTGTTTCTTTTCAGTACAGAGCAGGATAATCATGTCATTCATTTTCTTGTTTTTCTCTCCCTCTGTTGCCAGACATCGCTCCTCCCTCACCCCATCGCCTGCTGCTGTGAAATCTTGAAAGCTTTTCAGCTTTGCTTGTGCGGGATAAACATCAGCAACCCACTGGCACATAAAACTAGAAGTATGCTCTTAGAATCCAACAATCCAGCCAATTTATTTGTTTTGGATAATTATACTAATGTCTTTTCTAAATGTAATTAAACCTACAGTATCACGTTCACTTTAAGACAACAGTGACAAAAACGTTGAAATAGGGATGGAGTCTAAATTATTCACTTAGGCTGATATAAATCAGAATGAGCCTGTAACACATTTTAAAGTGATTTAATTTTTAAAAACATGAGCACAATTTGATGTGCAACTGAAGCCTGTTAAGTGCTCAACCCTGACCATCTGCTGGTCTGGGAGAAAGCTGAAAAAGTTCAAGTCTCTGAGGGAAGACAGGCGAGCTGCAGAGGAGAAAGACGGACTGACCTGACCTGACAAGGACGAAGGGCACATGCAAGCTGCTAATAGTGACCTTCTGAATATTCAGACATTTCAAGTGTGAGTAATTTAATATCATTTCATACTGAGGCTCGATAAAACCTTCAGCTTCAATGGTCTTGAGGCTCAAATCACAACATTTTACAAGACGCAACATCAAATATATAAATATATAAATATATATATATATATATATATATATATATATATATATATTTGATGTTGCGTCTATGTTTATGTACAGGACTGTCTCAGAAAATTAGAATATTGTGATAAAGTTCTTTATTTTCTGTAATGCAATTAAAAAAACAAAAATGTCATACATTCTAATTTTTTGAGATTTTGCGTTTTCTTAAGCTGTAAACCATGATTAGCAATATTAAAATAATAAAAGGCTTGCAATATTTCAGTTGATTTGTAATGAATCCAGAATGTATGATATTTTTGTTTTTTTAATTGCATTACAGAAAATCACAAGATTCTAATTTTCTGAGACAGTCCTGTGTGTGTGTGTGTGTGTGTGTGTGTGTGTGTGTGTGTGTGTGTGTGTGTGTGTGTGTGTGTGTGTGTGTGTGTGTTTGTGTATTGTATTTTATTCCACCAAACAAAAAGCTCATATATTGTTTTTTATTATATGATAAATATATATTGTTTGTATATATCTCTGTGGCCCTGCAAAAGGATAAAGCAGGTATAGAAAATGGATGGATGGATGTTTGTATATATTGGGGGGGGTTTAAACTTGTGTCCTTGTGAGTTAGTTTTGTCTTGACTTCCCTTGTTTCCCATCTGCCCTGATTGTTTGCACCTGTGTCTCACCACACGCAAGGACACGTGCTTTCAAAATAAAACAGGAGCATAAACCCAAAAACCCTGACAAGGTCAATTTACAGCCACCAGTTACACATGTTTAAGAAGAGGGGGACAATTTTGTTTTTCTGTTGTTCTGCAGTTTCTTTTGCCCAAATTTGATCATATTCTCTAAGAAATTGTAATCTTTCATGAGCATTTTTGTTTTTATTCTGAAGGCCTTTCATTCTACCAGGGATTAATGTGAACATCGTCTAATTTATAATATGCATTTAAAAGCACTCATAAGCAAGAAGCAGGACAGCCAGAGCATGGCCCCTGAGCAATTATTAAATAAACAATGGCAGTTAAAGACTCCACTACGGGAGAAAAGCCTTAACCAAACAGTGGCAAGAAAAAACTCCCCAGGATTCAGAAATAGCTTTTGCCATAATTGAACTAATCCTAAAACTATGCCTAAACATACATTACTCTTTATTTCATGAATTTGCGAAAGACTGTCTTTTGACAAAAGGTATTTTTGAATCCCTTAGTTAAACACTAGCATTTCAGCTTGTAGAAGAATAAAGATTTGAATAGTCTACGAACCCGTTGAACATCCCAATCACTTTTCAGAGCCCGCTAATTCACGAAAACAAGTTCACACTTACACACGTAAAGTTAAAACAGCTGCAGCCACGCTGTCACTGCAGGTAATAAACTGCAAATGAAATCTGCACAACAACTGGATCCAAGCAGGACAGGCGCATCTTAATAAATATGTAATATATGTGCGAGCTGACATTTGGAGTTGTTTTATGGTTTACAAAGATGCTCTGTGAAATTTTAGTACAATAGGGCAATATTTGATGTGACAACACGTTTCTGCATTTTATGGTGGCTAAGAAACTTAGATTGAAAGCAATATTTTATATTTGACAAGCCCATTTGCAACTGGCTAAATGTGCTGAAGAAGAGTGTGTGATGTGGACAGAAGGTACTTAATTTACGGTTGTCTTGTAACGGTTAGTATTTACTTTCAGGCATCTTCAACTCAAATCACACTTTATGGGCTTAATAAACTGTCTGATGTTTTGATTTTACTTTTGAAAAAGGATTAGATCAAAGTTTATAAAAATGTAGCCTATAAACATATAAAAAGTTGTCTACAATTGAAAATAAAAGCAGCAGAACCTGGTGAAACTTTTTTTGAACTCTCTTCTTGATTGCATGGACTAGAAAAACTGCAAGGAAATTGAAAGAGTAGTGGCAGCACCATTTGAAACCGTTTTGAGGAACTTTATGTCCCCACCTAAGTTTTTCTCTGCATGGTAAATCCCTCCCGTAAACTTTACCGATGACTGAGAATTATTTGGAAAGAGTTATTTCACTGGATTTGAACTGAACATAAATTCCAGCCAGGGTAACTACATGGGCATTTTTCTTGTTAATGTTTGCTCTCACTGGAGTGAAGTTCACACACTAATTACAACAACCACTTTATTCCCTGTACCAGGTGGTATACCTACTAAAAAGTCTGGGGAGTGTATATGTCTGTAATTTAGTTTTTGTCACAGATCACAACTTTTCTTTCCAACCCATTTACTTGATATAACAGACATGCAATAACCCCATATTCATATTGTGTCTTTTTTTTTTTTTAATAAAATAAAATAAAAAACAATAAAGCTGGTTGATGAGAGCCTGTCCCTCCGAGGGTTTGTTCGCTTTAACAGTTTGTTTATGTGAAACGCTGGTCCGTGCGTTTGAACAGGAATGGATTTTAGTCAAGAGAGCAGCACAGATAACAACCGTGGGTGCGGTGCAAGTTCCTCTTGAGGGTAAACAACGCAGGGGCCTGTTGCAGGGGATGATAATTGAATGAAATAGAGATTGGATTGGAAGCTCCTGTCAGTGCCAGACATAGCAGCAGGTTGATGATTCGTCGCCTCAGGCCCCCGGGGTCTGACTGGTAAGAAGGAAACAGCTCTGCGGCTTTGCTTCTGCCTTCAAACTGCCTGCTCAGTCCTGGTGGCTGATGAGAGGCGGTCGTGCTTTAACTCAGCACAAGTTGTTGTGCGCAATCTTGACTTTTCCTTGCAAATATGCAGATGCTCACACAAACTGGGGTTTGCAGTTAAACACAAGTGCATACGCATTCAAACCCACACACTGAGAAAAAACAAAGGAGGGAACGGGAACCCTTTCAGTTTTAATTAGTTGCTGCTGCTGTGTTTTGGAGGCGGTGCAGGGGTCTACATTAATTGGGTTGCTTTTTTTATTTTGAGGCATTCAGAGCAGAACAGAGGGATATGGGTCACAGCGAAGTGATCCGAGAATCCTACTGCCTGCTGCTTTCCACTTTTCTCTTCCTCCCCCAGCCTCCCACCACCGTCCACTCTAGCACTGGTGCGTTAACTGGAAAGAGTTGTAGATCCTGGCAGGCCTGGCAACTGGAGAGGGGCCACTGCGCCGCCCTCTCAGCGCAACTCAAAGTCGGTTCTCACCAAGACCAAATGGAGGAATCTGGAGTGTTTCAGCTGTGCCATGAAAGAACAAGATTCTGGGAACACGGCTGGGAAAAGAAATGAGGATGCAAAGACTTAGAGTGAGGCGGGAGGGAATGCAGGAGTTTTTGCCAGAAATTTCTTCACTAGCAAAACCAGGAGTGCCAAAGTGCAGAGTGCCAAGCCAAATGGGTGGAAGTAAACTCAGAACATAGAGAAGGAGCTGATGGAAATGGTAAGACAAGTGAAATGATTCAGTGAGAGCGCTGTGTTGGAGGATAAACACAGTCCAGATGGTCAGCTCAGTTGCTTCCAATAAATTATTTATCAACTTCTTTCATTTCACAACGAGTGAAGCATGAAACTTTGTCTTTACTTAGTATTCATTGAACATTTGTTTTTTGACAATTGCACATTAATACACATAGTTAGCATAAATTCCACATAACTTAATAATGAATGCAGATTTGCTCTCCAAGCGGTGGAGTGAGGGATCATAACACAGGGGGATAAAGTTGGACTTTTCTGAGCTGACTGCACTGGGCCGAGTGAAGTGCCATCAGCATGTCATTGGTAGCCACTTTGTAACATGCATGTTAACAGAAAATGGCCTTGAAGGACTCCGATATTGCAAGGGAGGTGATGGTGAATAAAAAGATGCGGGGATCTGACGTAAAACCTAAGAGGCTGGAACTGGAACTATAACGGGAGAACTCTCCCTCGCTCCTTTTAGCCATCCATTAGTGTCGACCCCGGTGGGACCCACTGAGTTGACAATCTAATGCTCCATACCAATTGGTGATGGGCATGCACCACTTTCACTGTTTGTTTCAGTGTTTCTCCATGGCAATCCTTCATGTATAGTTGAGTAATTAATTGAATTTCTTATCCTAAAAAATGCATGCTAGGTGTGTGTATTCGGTTTATAATGGAGTAGCGATTTGTCCGGGGTTTTATCCCTAGATGTAGGTTTCAACTTACATCAGTTTCGGTATTTACCTGCCTAAAGATGTGTTTGCCCTTGTACGAAAGCTAAAGAACACATTTTGAGGGATATATTTTTCTGTGTTATCACTGTAAAATGTTTACTTAAAGTTTAGATGGAACCTGTTTTTGGTTCTGAGTCTCATCACCACTTTTATCTCTTTTTATTTGTTTATTAGGGCCCGAGCACTTACAGTGCGAAGGCCCTATTGTATCTGTAGGAATTTTTCTTTCTTTCTTTCTTTCTTTCTTTCTTTCTTTCTTTCTTTCTTTCTTTCTTTCTTTCTTTCTTTCTTTCTTTCTTTCTTTCTTTCTTTCTTTCTTTCTTTCTTTCTTTCTTTCTTTCTTCTGACGAAATGAGGGCCTTTTTGCCCCCCTAAACGTGCCCCAAAAGTCATCAAATTTTGCACGTAAGCCAGGTCTGGCGGAAAATGTGATATTTAATGGTTTGCATTAATGGGCGTTGCCTAATGGCTGAACAGCGCCCCCTAGAAAACTTTGTGCCAAAAGCCCCACAATACGGTTTGACGTACATGCACGAAAATCGGTACACACCTGTATCATGTCGCAACTTAAAGAAAAGTCTCTTGGCGCCATGGCTGAAATTGAACAGGAAGTCGGCCATTTTGAATGAATCGTGTAATTTTGGCGCAATTTATGTGCAATTTATTACTTCGGCAGTTAATACGGCCCGAACCGTAACGTGCACCCAGGTGTGTTATACGCCAAAAAGTGGGGCCCCCCTTCATCTGATTGGTCCATATTTGATAGTTCCTACTTTCTGCCATAACTTTTGAATGGTTTGACATAAAAATTCTTGGGTGGTGGCATCGGACTCAGTTTTGAGTCATTGACCATAATTGGTGCAAATTAGCCCCGCCCCTTGTTCTGATTGGTCGATATTTGATAGTTCCTATTTTCTGCCATAACTTTTGAATTGTTCAACGTAGAGTCTTGGGTGGTGTCATCGGACTTCGTTTTGAGTTCTCGGCTTTTATTGGTGGAAATTGCACGTGCGAGGGCCCGTTCATTGCTGCTTGCAGCTTTAATTTAGTTTTGTTTTGCTTTTCACCTGATTTTTTCTCATTTTGCATCTTTTTGTTATATTGTGAGTTATTTTCCCTCTGTTTGTCTCTTGTTACTTTTAAGTATAATGGTTTGTCTGAGCATTTCCTGCTCTACAATATTACATCAACAAAAACATAGAAATAGTGAAATCAGTTGCCTTCATTACTTTGCCTGAGTTCACCAAAGACATCTAACAAACCCAGAGAACCATTTTTGTCGAACTGTGGAGTGGGACCTTTTCAAGCTGACAGATTGGAGCATGGAAGGTGTGACAATAGCAGCTCATTTCCACTCTTAAACTTTGAAACATAGTTACATGGGGACAGAGATGGGGCTGACTCGAATGCACATTTAGGCTATCTGTAAATATCGAATGTGGTAAAGGTTCAGAGTTGAATCTTTGCCATTTTCAGATAATGAAGAGATCATTTTTCTGGCACTGTTTTTGAGACTTTTTGTTTCTGAAAATACCAGAATCTTTTGAAGTCTGAATGAAAATGTCTTTGTAAAGTTTTGGTCAAAATTTTATATGAATATAGATCAAATGCAACCTTTTCAGCTACGTCTTACCTCCGTTCATAACCGCTGGTTTCAGAGGCTGAGTCAGCCACTCAACTCCACTCCTCTGCCCTCTGCCGTGAGACAGACCTCTTTAGAAATCCACTTCCAAGGTACAGCAAATACAGCCTCATATGAAGTCGGGTGGAGATAAAAATGGGGACAGTGGAAATTCCTACTCTGATCTGGGTCTGTGATCTCAGAGCACCCTGCAAATCTGAACGGCTCACTGAACTATGTATCTTCACACCCAAGCCGCCCCAAACACAGGGTTGTTTCATGTTCAACTTTTGGAGTTGGTAGTGACTTCAGACTTTCTGACAAGCACCGAAAAGGAGAAAAAATATATTTCTTTTTCATACATGCCTCCTTTAACAGTTATTTCTTTTGCTGTGGACCATGGACCCCACTGACCGCTTTGGCCAGAAGACCTTTGCACGGTCTGTGGTTGTGCTCCAGAAACCTGCTCAGCCATCCACACGGGCTCTTCAACAGAAAAGTGGTAGACCTTAGCAGAGATTAATGGTGCAATCAGCAGTCGGAGCGCTTCAAAGTAAGTTAAATAAAGACAATGTTTGAACTGTAAAGTGGCCTTGTTACAAAAACTTCATTTTAATATTTCACTGGCACCACAAAAAATGATCCGATTTCAGAAACTAAATTGAGTATGACAGTCAACACATGCTGGATTCTGTTCAAAGGCATGAAAACATGGTTTTCCGCAACACAGCAGTCATCCTTGCTGTCCTGCAGCTGGAAAACCTGCATCTTGCCATGCCAGGTCTGTAAGTCAAAGTCAAATTACTACAGCAATATTCGCACATCAGTTTACAGCTGTGGCAACTCCTTTTCATGTTTGCTATTGTACATTTCTCTCAAAGAAACGCTTTTGCCACCAGCCAGATTTCAGTTTCGGGGAGAAGTGAAGAACTACAGGAGCAGAAACAACTTTTCGATTCTGTGCAGCTTCGAATCCTCATTTGAGTGATTCATTTTCACTCCATTCCTACAATCCTCATTTATGATTCCCCTCCAACACTTTGGCTATGCTCCAGAGAAGTGACAAATGTGTTCCCATGGAAACAGACCTGTCATGCCATTGTCACCACTGGCCTGTAAAATGAAATCCAGCTCTGCCAGAGAGGAACCAGCTGGCGACCTGACTGATCTCACATCAGTACAACAGTGGGACTTTTGACAACCAAGTCGCTATCATATGAGCTTTGATTGTCATTGTTAGGAAATGTTTCTCTGGGCCTCGTTGTCTCTCAACCACTGTTTTTTTTTCTTCTTTCTGTCTCTCAACAGTCATCTCTTTTTCGTTCCCTCCTGCGGCTTGTCGAGTACAAACACTCAGCACACCTCAGTTTGATGACAATAGCCAGTTAAAAAGTGACTGCAGAGAGAATGTTTCTGCAGGGACAGTTTGTGTGTGTGTGTGTGTGTGTGTGTGTGTGTGTGTGTGTGTGTGTGTGTGTGTGTGTGTGTGTGTGTGTGTGTGTGTGTGTGTGTGTGTTTGTTCTATAGAAAGGAAACAATTTTGCTTCGATAGTTCAAGATCGTGAGGAAGGTCCCAGTAATCTGAGAAAAGTAGAACGAAATGACTCAGATACATTTTCACTTTGCAGGAACTGTTTTCAAATTCAAAAATACCTTATTAATTCCCACAGGAAATATTATTAATTGTGTTTGCACAAATAGGGGGAAAAAAATCTCCTCGCCTACATATTAATTTGCTACAAGATGTATCATAAAGACATCTATTAACAGTAAAGCATGCTGTTGCACTTTTGTACAACAGCAACACACATGAGTCAAATACACATCTTTACAATTAGATGTGCGCATGAATCTTTGTAATAATAAGGACTGAAATTACAATTAAAATGTCATTATCACGAACACATTTTAGATGTTTTTCAAAAAGCATTTACTATGTCAACACTGGAGGAGGAGATCTCATTTGCTGAGACACAGTGTGATGATCTCATACAGTACGGCTTTGTTGACACTCACATAAAAATCTACATGCCATAATTAAAAAAAAAAAGCAAAATTGGGTGCCTTGAAAATATGTAAAGATGTTAGAGGCCAGAAAGTGGAGTTTTAAGTTGTTATTATGGAACTCCTACGTTTAGCTCTGTTTAGTGTGGACTTACACTTCAGTTAGGTATTCTGATTTGAGTCTTGATTTTTGTCAAGATTTTACAAAAATGAAGATGTAGGAGGCAAATAATGAATAGCATTTTGAAAGAAAAAGGAAGGTCTTAAGTTACAACAATTTAAGGTCTCAATGAAATCTAGCAAATTTCTCAAACACAATTTTTATCACATATATAGCCCTGCGATGGATCCAGGATGTACCCCACTTTTAATGGATGGATGGATGGATGGATGGATGGATGGATGGATGGATGGATGGATACAGTAGATGAACTGATGTATTGCATTCATGAGTTCTACTTTGTTCTCCTCACACTCGCTTCAGCGTGCAGGTCGTGGTAAGAGCTGAAACTACCACTCCACATCGCTTCAGGTCAGCCTGAGGGTCTTCAGATTTTATTTATTTCTTTGTATATTTGATTATAGTATTTTGTATGCTCTCACAGCTCTGAGATGAGAAAGAAAGTGGGAACATTCAGACCCTAAGACATTTTAACAGTCTTTCTTTGATTCTTTCAGGTCATGAAATTCAAAAAAATTCAAAACAATTATTTTTACTCTAATTAGAAAACATTAAAAGCATGTCAGACATTATGTGTGCTGCTATTTTTTAGTCTGTATTTCCCCTCTCTTCCCGATAGCCTTTTTTTGTTACCTTGATGTTACTCAGTACCAATTTTTTTATATTTTATTAAATAATATTCTAATTATGAACTAATTGCATTCACTGCAGCAGATTTATATTTATCTGGTCTAAAACTTTTTCTATAATTTAGTTTCTAGACAAAGTTGTTAACAAGGTCTATCATTTACCAACAGTATTTTCTGATCACAGCTGCAGCCGGCTGGTGTTTTAACACCATAAAATGCCTGTTGTGAGATGAACTGCTCCTGTCATATGCTGCTGTTTTAATTGTGCTGTTTCTGTGCTGTCTCTCTGTGGATACCAGTCTAGTCACAGCTCAGCTCAAAGAGAAGCATCCAACATGTCAACTGCACTGTCCTCACATCTTAATCCGTCCCCCAAGAAATATATTTCCATGATTAGAAATGTCTCTCGATATATGTGCCTCTCGCAAGGTGGGAGGAGGCAGAAAATAGTCCAAAACTGTCTCTGGATTCTAGGAAGAAAGACTCCAGGGAGGTCTGTGGAGTTGTGCGTGGTATGTGCCCTTTTCTGTACAACAGACCTTTTTTTTTCTTTTTTAAATAATGCAAGAGCTTGAGAATACACTGGCAAGCTTCACTCTGTTTGCATCTCTTCTGAAGAGGCAAATATTGATGACAGAATTACATAACTTTCTCTTCCTCGCCTAAGCCCTGTGTTATCTTTTTTTTTTCTTTTCCCAAAACAGATCATTAAAAAGTACAAAAGAGGAAGGAAGTAAAGCAAAGAGTAACTGACATTGTTGCAATTCAACTTTTTATTTTTTATTTTCAGTGCACGAGCTCTATGCACAAGATTTCTGCTATGTAATGGCATGCATTGATTAGAGATGTCTACCATGAATTATTAATGAGAAGTTTTTAGAAAAATGCTCAAATTTGCTCAAGGGCTAGTTTGACAATTGATCACATGTGAAGTTTAAATTAATTTGCTGCATGCAGAGAAATTCAACCAGTTATGAAACAATGCAGCACTTTATTGGGGTCTGTAAGGTTTTCCACGGTGAAGACTATCAGGAGGTCAGAGATTTAACGCTACCTTACTGCTACTACAGGACTCAGAAAAGATAGATGTTCAAAGAGTGAGCTAGGCGGTGGTTATCAGGGCTCTGCCTGTGAACTGCTACGGAATTGGCCACGGAGAAAGGACCCCGGACATATTGCTTTGGTTAATGACTGGTGACACTTACAAGATTTGTGATCTTTGAAGGTCATGCCCCTGCTGAAGCATCACAAGGAGAGGTATAAGTTGTGGGCCAATCCATGCTGAAAGCTGCAGGAATGGACATTGTTGTGATTCATCTCTGTCTCATCACTCCTGCGGCTGGGAGCTTCCACAGACGGCTGCTCTCTCTGGCACTTTCCTCACTGGCCGGCTCCCACCCAATAGCTGAAGTGCAGTACAGCATGGTAAACCGTAATGAACTGCTGTAAAATGATGGGAATTCGTCACAAATATCTACTGTGTTGCATAATAAGTGCAAATGGCAGCCTAATGCACGTATCTTTCAGAATTTGAAAGTTAATGCAGTCAGTTAACCAATAACAGAACATAACTGTAATTAATCAGCATTAGAGTGTATTTTTCTGTAAAGCAGCCCCGCCTACACAAATGCACGGGCCTCATGGGAACGGGGCTGAATGATGGCCAACTAATGCTTGTTTGTCTGCTGGTGTCACTGGCCAGTCTGGAAGTTTTGAATTAATTAAGATTATGAACATTGGCTTTGATACAATGAATGTTCTGTCATTCTGAGTTGTTCCATTTTTTTTTTCCATTTAGTTCACAGTTGCTCATTTTGTATTTTACTTAACTTCACAGCAAAGCTCTAATGGCATAAGTGGAGAGAGTTGTTAAGATAGAAGACGTTCTTCATGTTAGCTCAGATAAAAAAGCAATTTAATGCTCTTGAGTGGAGAAAAGTTTAATCTGAGAAGCACTTTCATAACAAAAGGATGGACGAACAAGACACTGCATCGTTCACAGCTCAATGTCATTAAAACTTTGGGTTTTTGGGTTGGCACACGGCCCTGATGCGTTCAGGACAGTTGTAAATTAAGAATTAGAACATTTTATCGTTATTATAGCCTACAATTTATGATGATATATGAATTGCACATATATTTATTGATATGCACAGACTAGCACACATTTAGGTCTGTAATGGAACGTGACTGTTGATATTTATAAGGGAAAAAAAAAAAAAAACGGCCCATAGCGCGAGGCCCCTTGGGGCGCGAGGCCCCGTGCGGTCGCACGGTTCGCACACCCCTTGCGGCGGCCCTGTATACATATATATATATATATATATAAATACCCCCATCCCTCCTTTCTGTGTGGAGTTTGCATGTTCTCCCTGTGCTTGCGTGGGTTTCCTCCGTAGGCGTAACTTGCCCGTAGGTGTGAGTGTGAGTGTGTCTGGTTGTTTGTCTGTATATGTGGCCCTGTGATGGACTGGCGACCTGTCCAGGGTGTAACTCCTGCCTCTCGCCTGAAAATAGCTGGGATAGGCTCCAGCAGACCCCCGTGACCCTGCAAAGGATAAAGCGGGTATAGATAATGGATGGATGGATGGATGGATGGTTCATACATGTGCAAGGGTGAATGTGTATGTATATACATATATATATATATATATATATATATATATATATATATATATATATATTTATATATACACACACAAATAAATATACATATATACATACATATACATACATACACATTCACCCTTGCACATGTATGAACTCCTGCAGGTAATCCAGGTGCATCCACTTTGAGTTTTATGTGTGAATAAAAGTGGACTACAAGCACGCACTTGCTTTCTAACAACCCCTCTGACCATCACAAGACTTGCATTTCTCGTCCCTTCTGGCTTGTAGCCATGCTGTTTACAGATCTGTGCCAACTTTATTCACTGGAGTCGAGTGTCAGCGTATAAGAGGACCAAAATGACAAAAAAACAGAGCCCATTAGTATCGACTTGTAACAATCTTTTAGTCCAACTCTGCTACTCAGTAAGAATCACAATTGCCCATTTGTGTGGCAGCTGATTCTCATCAGTAAATTTACCCCACAAACAGAGATATCTCCGTATAATTCTCATGCATCTGGTGCATTAAGATTCATGTTAGAATTCCTTGGAATTAGCCTTCCTGTGTGCTTTGTGTTCATTAACCCAAAGATCAATATGTCATGGTCTCAATTACGGCAGACATTGATGACACTGAGCCCACCATCCTATTTGTTCTGAGTCGCTTCATCCCACCCTTAACCCCATCGTGGACCCATCATTTACTCATCTCTGCATCTCCAGCTGTCTCGGGCATCGCCTCGTGGAAGACAATTTTGCTAATATTGTTTGTGGAATAAACAGAGCTGATCGTGACTACTGTACATGTGCGAGGCTTGTGCCGATGCCTTGTGGGAGACAGTTGGTTTAATAGAGAATGAAGGCATACCAAAATACCACGTTGATGACTCAGTACTGTAGGAAGTGCATGCAGCGCGGTCATGCTGCCGTTGGGCAGAATAAGCTTGCTAAAATCACCCTTGTGTTGTGCTAATTCAGAACCTCGGAAACTATTTTCATGCAAACTGTTTTAAATGTAAACACTGACAATGGTTGGTTTTGTCATGGTAGTGGTTAGTTAGTTAGTTTAGAGTTTATTTACAAATAATTAAAAAACACAAATACAGATAATAATCAATTAATTGAGGTTTGTAAAATGGGACTCCCCAGAAGCTACTGTAGCTTATGAATAGGGGCCCAGTCACACAGCAAAACAACTATAAATTACACATATAATACATATAAAAGGAGATAAGGACCTCACTTTTCCATCCTTTTACCTGTCAGGACAACTGCTTCCTGCTTGCTCTAAAATTAAATACCTGGGACACATCATCACTGATGACATGACAGATGATGAAGATATGAGTAGACAGCGCCGTATTTTATATATGCAGGCTAATTTGTTGACCAGAAGATTTTCCTGGTGTTCAGAGAGGGTGGAAGTGTGTCTTTTTAGGGCTTACTGTACCCCTTTCTATACTGCACCCTTATGGATTAAATTTAAGAAGGCCAGCATCCATAAATTACATGTTGCGTACAACGATTGTCTGCGTATTTTGCTTGGGAAACCAAGATGGTCTAGTGCAAGTGAACTCTTTTGTAAAGTACATGTTATCACTTTTCATGCAGTTTTGAGGCGATTGATGTTCAAATTCATGTGTCGACTTAATAGCTCTTGTAATGCCATTATTATGATGTTAACCAACCCAGTCCTCAGTGCTGTAAGATACCAGTCTGCTATGTGGAAACACTGGTATGACTGTCTTTTTTAAATATTGTTGTATGTTTGTTTGTCTTTTTTAATGGACCTGAGTCTAAATAAAAAGATTGATTGATTGATTGATATACATACAGTATAATAACCTTATAACCTAAATAAGAAAAAACACACAATAAAACCCTGTGACCTCCTCAGATTTCCAAAGATTTACAAATCAGGTATTGGTACATAAAAAAATTAATAAGAGACATAATTTAAAGGAGCATGAGGCAGGATTGAGGCAGGATTTATGAAAAAAATCCGTATACGTTTTAAGTTTTCTAGTAATAATGTCAGATGAAGCGTTCCAAACCAAAAAGAATGAGCCCTCTAGTGTATCTCTCCGTTGCCTTGAACAGGCTGTGTGCTGCAAAATGTGCTGCAAATCGGGGGCCGAATTTCCCGCGCTGTCCTGCGGATGTGACGTCACATGACGCTGCATGCGCATTCTCCCCGTTCTCCCGTGCCGGCTTCACTGTTGGCTGCAGTACCCCCGACGGCCGTCGTGGTGAAGGGTGGCGCTAGAAAGTCTCATTTCTTAAAAGGAGCCTCATGCTCCTTTAATAACAATTTTTGTTTTAGTCTTTTTTTTTAAATTGAGAGAGATCCAGACTCTTTTATATCACTATCAATCTCATTCCAAATTTTTGGACCTTTGCAGGTTACACTGAAACTTGTACATTTCAGTTTCCTTTTCTTTCCCTTTAAAAGTTGTTTTCTCCTTGTGGTGTGTTCATGAGTGGGAGCGGTCCAAAGACCCAAAGATGACTTCTTGAACAATTACAGCAAATCACAAAAAAAGATTCAAGGCTGTTTTTTTCTTTTCTTTCCTCTTCTTCTTCTTCCTATTGAAGCTTTCGGACGCTGTCATCCATTTGAGTAGAGTCATCTCAGCCTAGTTATATAAAGACCCATTTCAAAAGGGCTTTACATTACCCCAATACATTTTTCAATTTCATCATACATAGCCAGAACAGAACGGCTCTGATACAGGATCACAAAAGTGCCCCTCATGAAATTCTATTTTGCAGTCCTCTGTGCTCCCTGCGTGCAGTCCTCGGGCCTGCTCTTCATCTGTGGGATGTTGATGCCAAAAGAAAGGGTTCAAGCGTGTGTGACGATGGAGATACAGGTCAGCAGAGCCTGTTGTTTCCTGGTCAGAGCCGAGAGGAGCAGGTGTCACGAAGCCGCGTTTAATAGGATCTCCCCAAGCCTCTTAGATGCGTTCCGTGACTCCAGAGCAGTGTCCCACTTTCTGGGCGCTATTATTCCTCACATCTTTGCCTCGTCTGCTTTGTTGCTTTGTAGTAAATGAGCTAAGCAGCTGCAGTGAACTGTCATCTCTGCTGCCTTTAATTTCTCTTCTCTAATGGCACTCCAGTTCCTACGACCTGTGGAGAATGCACTTAGTTCATATGCCGAGACATTTTATACTCTAATGTACATGTCAGATCATTGCGGCAGGAAAATAACAGCCTCTATCATTCATTTAAAATTTGAAACGTACTTAGGCTTTTGAGCATAAAGACTAGCCGCTTGTGGTACCAAATCTCTTTTTCTCTTCCCTCCATCAATCTAAAACTACAATCAGAGATCGTATCTGCAGCAAACAAACACAAACAAACAAGAGGCCACATGCCACATGCCCTGGGCAGGACCTCTAGAGGCAGTGGACGACACAAAAAGACACACATGCCTGTTCCTGACCTGCTCAGACAACCTGGCACGCTGAACCATCTGTAGATTGTATCGCCAGGTGTTGGTCACAAAGCCTCTTCGCAGCTTTTGTCTTTATTTAGTTCTGTCGCCTGGCCGTCTCTGGGTCAGGTCTTGCTTGCGAAAGGCTTATTTCTTTGCTCAGGTTGCCAAAGCTCACACCTCCTGAGTGAAAAAGGCCACCGTGGACTTAGTGTCTCAACTCGCCATGGCTGCCCGCTGTGGCGCGGCCAAGATGTGTTAAATGTAATTTTATAAGGACGAGGTGCACATTTACACTTTTTTTCTTCCAAGCTGATGAGAAGATCAAACTGGACACAAAAGAAAAAAAATATAGCAGTAAGTAGTTAGTAGCAGTAAGTAAAAGTGACTACGTTTACATGCAGTCAAAATTCGGGTTATTGCTAATATTCCAGTTACTGAAACATTTGGAATATTCCGTTTACATGCGTGAGCAAACAGGGTTATCCCTGTATACATGGTGATTAATCATACGGGATATCCCGATCAAACCAGCGACGCACGGAGAACGTCATGACGCAATTCCCGCCATTTCCGCTTCTTCTTCCTGTATCCAAATTCAAAACAAATGCTGCTTCGCGCAACTTTTCGCTCACCTTCTTTTAAATCTCGCTATCCCCGTACTTTCTACCGTCTACAAATGCCAAAATGTTCATACCGTTCATTACATTTATGAAGTGATTAGTCTCCTCCTCACTCCAAAAGTGTGGCCTGGTCTTGCATTTCTCCGTGTTTATAAGAACTTCCTGGACTCAAAAGACCAGGATTCCTTGCGAACAGAAAACAGAAAACAAATTCATGTTCCGTTTGATGGGGATATTCCGTTTGGCGTTTACATGACCGAATATTCAGGTTTTAAAAGGAGTAACCCAGGTGTCATATTTGGGTTTTTAAAAACCCGAATTTGAGCAAATTCGGGTTATTCAAAAGGGGTTATTGGTGTTTACATGGCCGTGCAAATTCGGGTTATTGCCAATATTCGGGTTTTAAAAGGGTTATTGACTGCATGTAAACGCAGTCAGTGGTATTAAAGCTTTTTAGTTGGAAATAAACATATGAGGTTCCAGTGGTGGTTTACCTCAAATACAGTATGGAACTTGATATTTGTGCAATCCTGAGCTGCTCCATGCAGCACTTACTGTAGGGCGCCTGACCCCTGCATTAACCCCTGCTCTTCCTGCCACTTCTGCGAGCAAGGAGCTGGATATTTTCCAGCCAAACATAATTAAAGCTGTGGGCTGAGTAACATCAAGAGAGGCGGTGTGAGGGAGATGCTGGCGTCTCTATCCTGACATGTTTTGCTGCTTCCTGCCTCCTCTCTCATAATGCTCCGCATTTGTCACCGCGACTCCCCCATCCCTCCCCGTCCCGCCCACGAGCGCCGCTGCCGCCGCTCTGCGGGAGAGTTCGTGCTCTTTGGAGTGGCAGACCGCACTTTTATCGCAACAGGGTGATGGAGGTTGGACATGCTCAGCTTATTCATTATTCAATAAATATTTTGCATATTCCCAGTTATGAAAGCCCTCTTCTGTCTAGGTGTGATTATTCTTTGTGGGCGTGTGCCCCAGGCTATCGGGGGAGATAAACTAGGCATACTAATCATCAATAGTGCCCTGGAAGGTTGATAATGATGTATCGAGCAGGCTTTCACTGATGAGAAGGACTGACTGTTCTCCCTTTTTGTTTTTAAAGTCCAAAAATCCAAACTGTGATTCGTCTGTAGTGTAAATCAACATTAGACTTTAGCTGATAACACTTATTTGCAAGTGATGTGTCAATCAACGTTGCTTTAAACTGCTCTGTGTGTTGTTTCTGACCTCTGAGTGTAGTAGACACCCCATTAATCCACCCCATAACTCTCTCAGACTTTAAATCAGAGCCTGTCTAGCTCTCGTGGTCTCGTGTCATAAACCCACTCAAAGTTACTTTGGACTCCAGTCCTGCTCATCCCTTGGATCAACTTCGTATGGCTTTATGGCACTATGCTACACATCAACCATGGAGAAAATAGCTCACAAAGCCAGAATGGACATGGTGGTAGAGGCAACTAAGAGCACTCTCATTCTAGCCAAATTGCATCATGCTGCGGCAGGAACGATGACCCTCCCCGCTGATTCCCGTCCACTGGACCGCCCTCATATAGCTCCAGTCTCAATCGAGCATGATCCCCCCTTGTCTTTACGTCTCAGCACAATGGAAAACCAGAGTACCAATAAACTGGACAACAGGACACAGAAAATAAGATTGCTTCTTACTTTTGTGGCTTCTTGGCGGGGGAGGGGGGTTCTGTTTGGCTACAGCCTTCTCAAAGTTTTGAATTTCTGTTTTAGACCGGCGTATGTTTAAACAATTGTTACGAGGAAATGTTGCATCAACCATAGACTGCATTGGATACAAACCGTCCTATACACTTCTCCTCCAACCTTGCCAGAGGCCATGAATCATGTGGGGCTACATCACAGACCGGAGCACTCCCATCCGAAACCAAACTTCATTGGTCGGACATGTTTGGGCGTGGCACGGATTAGCTAGTGCGAGGGCAGCCTTGATAGGCACACGAGGAATCCGTATGACCGGGGAAGAGACTAGAGTAAATCTTGGACAGTGTTATAAAGCCGGCTTCCGCTCCACACCTACAGGGAGACCCTATGACCTAAAAATAGCAAAAGCTGCTTTGTACCACTTAAACATATCCACCTAATTGACCCCAGGTACGACATAACGTCTGTCCCTATAAGTTCTTCCGGATAGCAGGGGATGATTGTACACATTGAATAGACATTTGTTTTCTCAGATTGACGTAACTTTGATCTTTCTTTGACCTTTCTTTTATCTTTCCTTTGCAATATACATTTTTCTCTGCTCAGAATCGTCTGTTGTTCTGTCAGGATTTAGGACGGACATTGCAGCATATGCAGGGATTGTGTACTCTACAGTGTCGATGTTATCAAATGAATTATCTAAAGTGGTGAGAAAAAGGTTAGGCATCTAATGTTTTACATTAGGGTAAAGGATGTGCCTTTTCCCCAATGTGCCGGGACAGTATCCTCACATTGTGTGTGTATATGCTTGTGTCACAGTTTTTCGGGATCTGTGTCTGTTTCCGCAACGTTGAGCTGTATTGAAAAGATAATCTGTGTTTTTGTGCCATTCCTGACAAAAACAGCAGACTGATAACCTGATTTTCTGGTAACCTTATACAGAGGGGACTCTGATGACAAATACCTTCCTGGGAGGCCTTGGCAGCCGCAGCCCATATATTACTGCAGGGTCACCTTGGCCCATCTCCTCACAAAATAGCATTCAGTACCTTTTCACTGTGGACAAGGCCATACTTCATGCTGCCATATATCTTACCAGCAGGAGCATCTTTAGGTGTATCAATATAAATAGTAGGGAACTGATAAACTCTGTGTGGTTCGTAGCAGTGTTCTGCAAAAAACAGATATTTTCTGCAGCGTTCTAAAGATAAAAACTGCCTGCTATCTGTTTCACATGAGAGATTGGACACTGTCTACACCACACGCTCATGCAGACGCTCACACGGGGCCAGGCATGCCCAACAGACACTGAAACAGTCATGCAGTGTCTCATCTAAGACAAGCATAATGTATGATTAAGTATTGATGTATCACAGCACCATCGCCTGAGGAATAAAACTATGTCTGGCATGTGTTACAGCAGCTACAGAAAATAATATTCATCATGATATTCCAAACCTGGAGCAGGCCTGGTAGCAAATGCAGGGTCCAGCAACTTAAGATAAACAAGATATTTTCAAAAAAGAAATAAAAAATGGAGATTGTCTTGATAAATGCCTGTAACCTAGCAACAAGCAGCTTACAGAGAACTCAAACTCCAGCTACGGCTCTCTGTCTTTGGGCAAGTGCCGCACCATATTTTATGATTAAGCTCAGAAAAGGAAAGTCAAATTCAGGGAGGAACAACAGTGGTTGGTGTTAAATGCTGCCAAACCATTAACACGGACTAAAACCGTGGGCTATTGTTTCGAGGCAGCATTTCAAGATTAGAAAATCCTTATAAATTGCTGCTGAGTTTTGGAATCACGTGTATTCCTTAAAGTAAAAAAAAAAAACAAAAAAACCACACAAATAAAGTGGCAAAAGACATAATATTCAGGGTGTGAACCAAATGATTGTGTCTGATTAGAACCAAAAATGAGAGAGAGAGGCGGCGGGGTTGATGGAGAGTAAAAAACTTTCTGCTGAGTTAACTTTGGTTTTTGTGTGTGTGTGTGTGTGTGTGTGTGTGTGTGTGTGTGTGTGTGTGTGTGTGTGTGTGTGTGTGTGTGTGTGTGTGTGTGTGTGTGTGTGTGTGTGTGTGTGTGTGTGTGGGTAGAATCGGATAGGTGCTCCCTTCTTCCTCAGTGTTTCACCTCCGATCAATGCTCTCCCGCAGGACACCCCATGACTTCACTCATAGAGATATTCTGTTACCTCTCCCCCTTGTTTTGAAACAAGACCCTTCTTACAAAGGAGGAAAAAAAAGGCTTTTTCAGCCTATTTTTCTTTTGAGGTGCCTCCATTTTATTTTCCATTCCTTTGTGGTGCCATCTTTTTTTTTTTTTTTTGAAGGACTCTTTTCATGTGTGCATGCTTATGGAAGCAAAAAGAAGAGTAAGTGAAAAGTCTACGTGTCCCCTGAAAATGGACCATAAACTGGGACTCATTAAAACGGAGGATTTCCATAATGTGAATTGACTTTTATTTAATTTTTCAAATCATTCGGTCTAACCTGGAGACTTGTTTATAGCCTGAACAATCGACTGACTGTTTTGTTGTTTTTTTTTTTAATCCTGTCTGCAATTAATTCATGCCATGTTTTAGATGCTGATATGATGACAAATTAGATTCAAGAGTAGGACAACAAATCTGAAAATCAAATAAGGTGGATTCTGTAGAGTCAGGGATTAAAATTCTTTACTTAAACACCTCTGGTGAAAATGAAGCTTTCAGCATCATTAACATATCAAGTTTCTAGGTGCTTAAGAGCAAAATCAACAGTTGCTACTGTGGCTGACAACACGGAATACAAACAGCCGTCTCTGAGACATCTGGCCTGTCATATCTTTATTTTTCTACACTCAAGAAAGGCATCGCTGTCTCTCCTGGAACCTTCTTGGGATTTTTTTTAAAAGAGCTTTTTTGGCTTTAAAATACAGATTTGTGATATTAGTTGTGATATTATGCTGCTTAAGACATTTCTGCTGGTAATTCTGTCGCTTTTCGACACGATTAGTAACCACGACAACAAGAAGGTTGTTTACATTTGGGCTAGCAGGGCAAACGGATGAGCAAGAAGAAGGAAGGTTTAAACATTGTCGCCCCTCAATCACAAGGGCGTAGGTTTGCATAGGGACAGTAGGGACATAACACTACCAACTTTTCACGGGGCTCAAATTGTCCCCACCAACTTTTAAGCAACCTTATTTGCAATTATATAATGAGTTCAGATATATAGGTAATTTAGATTGTCTTCCCAAATGTTGTAAGGATAGAATTGACCCTACCATTATTAAGTGAATTATTTTCATTATGTTCAGACTTATATTTACCCTTTTTCACTTGCTGAATTTGCCGGTCCATTTTTTTTTCCTCAAACGCACGTTTGATTGGCTGATGGTCTTAGACAAATTTTTATTTTTTGCATTCTGGATAGTTAAGAGATTATTAATAAGTACAATTAATGCATTTATTGTGTATGTTAATATAATTTAAGTTATGTTCAAATATTGCAATTTAAATTGCGAATAAAATCCTGGAATATTCTGGAAGTTTTCAAAATGTTTCTTTAGTAGTTTTTGAAAACAAAGGTTTGAATCGAACCGTGTATCAGGTGAACCAATACACATGAAAGTTAGTATAAGTCGATACAGATTTATTTTGCATTGATCATTTAGCCTATCAATTAATTAGGTTCATGTTCGTAACAAATGTAGCCCTGACCCCCGTTCACCCAATCTGTTTGGTCTTATTAATGTCCCGTCCCCAGCAAAAAGTACATGCAGGTTATGCTGTTATATCGTCCCTACCAATGTTGAGACCAAACCTACGCCCTTGCTCAATCATCACGGGAAATGTGAGCTCATTTTCCAAATCAAGCGGATGCGCTTGATGCACTGAAAAAGAGGCAGCAGAAATATTGGGAAAATTGATTATGTTCCAATAAAACATGGATGTGGAGTCAACACCTCTCATTACGGCTGTTGGGGCGTACAAACAGATGCAGACAGAACAATAAGAATATAGTAGTAAGAACTGCAGTGCTTCTTAGCAACAGATGATGTCACTCTGGATGTTACTGTTAAGGACCCTGGATATAAACCATCTGGGCGCAAATTTTAGTTTCTGTTGTCCAACAAGAGAGTTCCCTCGTGCACCTGGAGATGCTGGATTTGACATTACCAGCTCAGTTATTATCGGGCTACAAACACATCCACATACATTTCACTTTGTAGGTTTAGAATAGAATAGAGTGCCTTTTATTGTCATTCACACGTGTACAGTGAACTATACATACATGGAATGAAACTGGAGCATCTAACTCTCTAGGGCAACATGTAATAGCAGAGAGAAAAATATGTTTATGAATAATAAATACAAAATACAAAAACATGTATTGAGCAAGTCTACTTCTAGAATAGCTTCAGATGTTGTTGTATCTCTTCTTACTGTGATCACGTATACTGTATTTTAACACGACACGACTTTAACACTAAAGAGTGTTTTTTTCCGCGTGAATAAATATGAAATAGAAACTAAAGTGTTAAAACAACTATATTTTAAACTGCTTCCACTTCCAAGCTTTTTTGAGATACTTCTTAAAAAATGTGACATGATTTAACCAAAAATTCCTTCGCCAAGAGCAGAGACAATAGCTGTGCTTTAATTGTGCCTCCGTAAACGTGTAAAATGATCACAGTTAGATAATATATTTCTCTTCCTTTGACTGTTGAAGCATCTGCCTGAATAACAAAACGCAATATGTTTTTCACGACTCTTTCACATCTGTTAAATTAAAGTAAGATCAGAATGTGCAGAGCAGCAGCATTAAGACTAAATGGAGGAGCGATAACTACATGTCCTGCAGAAACTGATCCCAAATATCCTTAGATTTTCTCAGTATTAAGATGTGTTCTTAATGAGGGTCTAAAAAAAGAAGAAAAAAGCATTAAATCTAGCTGGTACATCCTTGATAAAGACTGTTGATGATGAGCTGCAGCATGGCCAGTGGAGGAGTTTGCACATTCCCACATATTAAATGGGGAAAAGGAGCAGTTTTTCATGTAAGCCACTGAGGCATTATTGGATTATATTATGTAATTACCCTATAATGTATAATTTCTTCAACAAAATGCATGTTCTCAGTTTTACTACAATAAGTGACATTTTTTATACTGATTACTTAATTTAATCTCTATTTTGCACTCCATATTTGCAGATGTGGAGACTGATCTGATTTGAACCACATACTGTATCTATGTTTTGCAGCATAGTGCAATTTACAGTTAATCCTAAAAGACCCTAAAATGTCCCAAACCCATAAATAAATACATAATTCAAAGCCAGAACCTTAAAAAATAGTAACCCCCATGCAATCTGGTACATCTCAAGCAGCAGATTACATGGGTATGAAAAATCCTACTGTGAAAAATGACTAAATGTATCAGAAAAATAGAGTTAAGAGTATAATATTTACAACTAGGGAGCAAGATGATAAAACAAAATTATAAACTCCTTATCTGTACAAGATAGATTCCAATGCTGACTACAAGTGGCAGCACCTGATTAATGCTTGTGCGAATATATATACAGTATATATCGCCTTGAAATTATGTTTATATCAAGTGGGAGTCCGTCAGCTACTCGTAATTATAAGATTAGCACTGTTGAATAAAGGCAACGTTTATACACTATGTTTTATTTAGAGTGCCTTAACATTAAAGCCGATACAGAAGCGTCTCACGCAGCGTTGTTTAAAACCGAAAGAAAAAACTAAGAAAAAGACACATGGGACGTTGAATTTAAGCAGAATGGAGACGCAGAATAAGCCTTTGTTTCACCCCCTCGGTGAAATATTCAAGCTGACTCTAAAAATCTATGTTTCAACAAGTTTGTGCTTACGGTGGCAATTTTAGCAATGCCTGAAAGTGTCTGCCGACTCATGCAGAAGCAGCATGTTGACAGAATGATGATTCTCGGGCTCTTAGTGCTTTGCAAATACAGATGGTACAGTGTGCAAATGGAGATTTAAGGATGGGGGCTCTGAGGTAAAAGGGAGGGGGGGCAATGAGACATACACATTTAAATTGAGACTGTATGGAAAAGATGTGCGGGAAAGATTACAGGA
The DNA here is from genome assembly GCF_033807715.1 of Cololabis saira. NCBI lineage: Eukaryota > Metazoa > Chordata > Actinopteri > Beloniformes > Belonidae > Cololabis > Cololabis saira. The sequence continues at coordinate 12,750,211 of NC_084596.1, read as the reverse complement.
TGGAAAGAGGGGAAGGAGGTGGACAGCAGCAACGGAGCTGGACCGGGAGAACATGAGGAAGACACAGTGGACGGGATGAGCAGAGAAAAGGAGCTGTTTACCAGAGAGAGAGAAGGCAGTGAACGAGAAAGAGACTGCAATAGAAGAGAGACAGATAATCGACGAGGGTGAGAGGGAATGAGAGAGGGGGTAGTTGAGAGTGAAACAGACAGTGACAGAGTGCATACTGGCAACCGAATGAGATGAAGGTAAGCAGTGGGCGGGCAGGTGATGAGGGAGAGATATCCAGCAAAATAGGTGACAGATGCAAAAAATAAAAAAAATAAAACAGGAAAAAAAAAAAAAAAAGGGGGAGCGAGTGTTCCTGTCGTTTTCTTGGGGGCCCCCAGACCTTGAGCCAAACCGGAGGGCGTGCAGGACGGATGCAGCCCTGTGCTGGGGCTGCGGAGGGCATCAGGCAGGACAGGCACTTGCAATAGGGACATTAACAAAGCGTGAAATTAAAGCTGCCATGCTGCAGGGACCGTGGGCCCTTCTTTAACCCACCATCATCATCACCCCTCCGAGGCCTGCTCGGAGGCTGGAGGGAGGCGGTAGCAGTGGGGCATTGACAAGATGCTGAGGGGTAATAGAGCCTGGTGTATTACTGTAATGATGTGTGGAGAAAGGACAGAGGGGGGAGATTATAAAGGGAGGCTCTAATCACTCCTGCGTGACAGCACGGCTCTATCTGGTACTACAGGCAGTACCGCTGCCTCACTTAGGTGTTCATGAAGTGATATCACCTATGAGCTTTCTGTGTGTGTGCATGTGTGTGAATTATAAAAATGCTCACAAGGCATTGGTGTGTATGTTTCCCCAATTCGTGGAACTGTGCCACTTGTCAGTCAGTCGCCGCACTGCGCCTCCTCGTCTGTTTCCCGAGGACGAGTTCAGCTGACAGTGTGAGGTGACATCGCGGTAAACACTCCATTTCTAACATGCATTTAAACAGAAATGGCAGCAGATGTAACCGTGGGCTTCCATGGAGTTGTCACCCTGGTTATCCGCTCTCCGGGATGACAATGAACTGAGTGAGAAAAAACCGGGAAAGCGTCAGCGCAAACCCCCCCCCCCCGACATCTCATGTACAGTAGTCGTTGAGTCAGAAAAATGGGCAAGTATTCACTTTTTGCAGCTTCTCAAACTCGAGCTGCTGTCTCCGCTTTATCACGCGGTCATTTTAATGTTTCGTGGGTTTCCTCGTCGCTCTGTGACAGACATTTTTCACATTTGGTCGTGCGTTTTATTTATCAATTGTTAGCTGCTGCCTAAAGAAAATTCTGTTGATGCAATTTTCACTCCCCGCCCACCACCATAAAATACAACATGATTTAATTACAACTAGAGTTCAACAATTAAAATTAAAACATGCACATAATTAGGTGTTTTCAGGACCTCTGTTTCATAAAATAAAACAATGTGGCGACTGGAAGTGAGCAGATAAGAACTAAATAGATTTGATTTGTGCAAACTGTATATGAAACATTTACCGTTATAGAAAATTAAAAACAAACGCCACTTTCCTTTTGTATTTAATCTCAGTAGTTAAGCCTCATTTCAAGGTGATCTTGATCTGTAAACAAATAAGAAGATTTCAAAAATTGGATTTTTGTCTTTGTTTTTATGTGTTTTACTGTGTTTTCTAAAGGTATTTTCAACATGCACAAGCTCTCTTATGGAGTTGTCACCCTGGTATCCGCTCTCCGGGATGACAATGAACTGAGTGAGAAAAAACCGGGAAAGCGTCAGCGCAAACCCCCCCCCGACATCTCATGTACAGTAGTCGTTGAGTCAGAAAAATGGGCGAGTATTCACTTTTTGCAGCTTCTCAAACTCGAGCTGCTGTCTCCTCTTTATCACGCGGTCATTTTAATGTTCGTGGGTTTCCTCGTCGCTCTGTGACAGACATTTTTCACATTTGGTCGTGCGTTTTATTTATCAATTGTTAGCTGCTGCCTAAAGAAAATTCTGTTGATGCAATTTTCACTCCCCGCCCACCACCATAAAATACAACATGATTTAATTACAACTAGAGTTCAACAATTAAAATTAAAACATGCACATAATTAGGTGTTTTCAGGACCTCTGTTTCATAAAATAAAACAATGTGGCGACTGGAAGTGAGCAGATAAGAGCAAAATAGATTTGATTTGTGCAAACTGTATATGAAACATTTACCGTTATAGAAAATTAAAAACAAACGCCACTTTCCTTTTGTATTTAATCTCAGTAGTTAAGCCTCATTTCAAGGTGATCTTGAGCTGTAAACAAATGAGAAGATTTCAAAAATTGGATTTTTGTCTTTGTTTTTGTGTGTTTTACTGTGTTTTCTAAAGGTATATTCAACATGCACAAGCTCTCTTATCTTGTACTTCCTTGTTTTTATCAGTTTATGTGATTGTTGCGTCCCATTCTGCATAAATATTTCTGCATAAGGTAAATCCACAACGTGTAACTATGAACATATGAATAAATGGATGTGAAAACTGGGGGTTGGGGGGGGGGGGGGCTGTAAAGAAGATGCTGACACATTAAATCCATAAATTATTAGATGAATCAATACGACTGTGCCATCACCAAAGTCAATCTGGCTGAAATTTTAATTGTGTATTTCATTAAATGGATGTGTTGCAAGTGTTTTTCTGTGGTAGATTCATTTTTTGCTATTCTGTAATTTAATTATTTTTTTTAAATCTACTGGGGATGTCTTTGCTAATGAACATACGAAGAAGTGTCTTTAGGCAATATGGCAAAGATGGCTTGAAACGTGCAAACAGAAGAGAGGCAGAGACCTAAAACAGCTGGGAAATCTTCAATAGTTAAATGACTCTTACTTCCAAATATTACAGAGTCAGCAGGAGCAGCGTTTAAGATGCTCAGTTTCCATTTAAGCTAAACATTTTAGTCTACTGAGACACTCGCTGCTCATGCACCTGTCTTTTTTCTTTCTTTCTTTTTTTTTAAGCACATTGATTAATAGAGAAGCAGTGCTTTTACACCGTTTACACTTATCTCAAGCATTGCCTGTCCTGGTTGAGGTTTCCAACACAAATTGTCATGACGATACACCCAAGTAAGAAGTGAATCACCTCTGAGACGTTTGAAAATCCACGGATGAGCCTTTTGTTACCACCCAAAGCCATAAGTCCGGCTTTGCAGGACTTGTAGGACATTATCTGAAATATTGTGGCGTTTTCTTTTGTGTTGTTGATAATGCTTTCATGTATTGCACCTCTGGGCAGTTGTGGCTTTGAATCTAAAACACAATCATCCCCCCCTTTAGTCACAAGCTCTCTTTCATGCTGTTCAAAAGAGCTGAGGACAGTATTATATTTTGTCCATGTATGCATCACTGTCAGGGGAGCCCTGGTGTTCTGCTGCAGCGGCGGCCAGTTAATAACCCTAGTGTGAGGTCTAGTGACGGGGCATCAGCAACCAGCTCTGTGCTGCTGTCATGAGCCATTTACCCCAAGCAGCTCCCCGTCTAATGGAACATCTGAGTCAATAAAAACAATAATCACTGCCAATTCTACTGAAAGCAAGGAAATTATTTTCGAGCATCAAAGAAAACGTGGCGAAGGGTTTTGAATCTATCCGTCCAGGGAGCGGCTTGACGTGCACTTAGCCAGACAACCTATTACAGTCTCAATCTTCTGTTTATGCCTTGTGTGAATACAGTGACACTCAGCGGGATTACATTCAGTGAAAAGCAACTGCAGTCTCCCCGACTAACCGCCTATATTGTCTGGCCTTGTAGATCGTCTGCATCTTGAGCTGTCTTTTTGGTCGGCCGCTGCCTTTGTTTGGTGGGAAACAGAAATCTATGTCTGAATGTGTTAGACTGGCTGCAGACCTTATCAAGAGCCATGCCTCAACTCCCACCATGGCTTAATGAACCAAGCGCAGGCATCCGCTCAATAACTCCTCAGCGAGGACCTCCACTGTGATGCCAAAAGGTCAATAGTTGGACAGTGTGCCTTTGAGAGGCTTTCTGGCTTTCTTCAAGACTCTTAATGGTGTTCAATGGAGAGACCTGCACACAGCGGTCCCCGGGGGCCGTTCCCAGATACTAGCCGGTGATACCTTATACAGACCCATTAGCTCTCCCTCCATCCATGAAAGAGCGTGGCTCCCTTGCATCCCAGGAATTAAAAATTAAGTAGCTAATATCCACTTGTCTGATGGGATGGTCTGCACAGTTGAAACATCAGATTCCCCCAGCGATGATCTGTGAGGGATGACTCCCGGAACCCAATCTGCTTGGGGGAAAACGCTGACTGGGATGGTTGAATGAAACAGAGGGATAATGTCTGTCCATCGCATCTATCATGACTGACTTCACGTCTGCGACAGCTGGCTACAGTGAGATGACCCCCTCCTTCCCTCTGTAAACTAGCGTCTGCTCCTGAGCCGTCATGTAGCACAAATTACTGCACCACGCCGCATGATGACCTTGCTGTCAGTGTCCTTACATATGCAACATCTGCACCGCACTCTCGCCAGACTACATGACACACGAAACACACAAAATATTGCATTTTTCAGTCTTTGCATTTTATCAGCTGTTTAGAGATTTGATTAATAATTTGCGTGTTTGCTCCTCTAGGAAGTGTTGCACTGTGAAAGGGAAATTGTGTTTTTAGTATCTCTGTTTTCTCTCTCGCAAAAGTTGCATTAAACACTCAGCACAATCCTCCCCATTGCACAATGGAAAATAATTTATGCTGTGTTGCTTCTTATTCCGTGTTACAGTAGGTTCCTATGCTCAAGGGTTTCGCCAACCTTCTGGCTGCCATGCATCTTCACACCATCGTTGAGTGGCTGACTGCCCCAACCACCGTCGGAAAAGGGCTAAAAAAAAAACAAAAACAAAAACAAAGAAGAGGAGGACAAGCTTGTTTCTCTGCCCCCATCCCTCTGCAGGAATTCTCTCCCCTTTGATTTCTTCTTTTTCTTTTTTTTTTCAATAACCAAGGACTCTTTTCACTGTTGCCAGCTCAATGAGAGCTTATGTGTCCTTCATCCAATTCCAACCCACCACTCTCTCTTTTCTCTGTCTCTTGCCGGTGCTGTCTCTTCCTCTTCATTTCTCTGCATTCAGACTCTTAAATATAGCTTCTGTGGAAATGCTGCTGTGTGTTTCTTGTGGTTCCAGGCTTGGAACAGAGGGAGTACTTCAGATCATTCATGCTTTTCTCTTGTGGTTTAAGTGGTGTGCTTGTAATGTAGAAAAATTGTGCTGATCTGCTCACATAAAATCAATAATTACAGTCTTTAAGAGAAATATTTTTTTTTTCAAACTTAAGTGATTAAATTAGTCTTATAGATCCATCATACACGCCATTTCACTCTACCTTCAGTCCAAAAGGAATATTCTGTTTTAAGTAATCAGCTGGGGGAATACAGTAGGAGTCCCTTCTGCTCTCTGCATCTTAACACGAGCATTTTCTGCTTGACATTGATAACAGAACCACATTTTTCTGATCAGATGTCACACTGCCCAGTGCATGCTCCCTGTGGCTGACACTGTGACTTTAATCCTCTAAACATTTCCACTTAAGAATTTGAGCAGAATGTAGCACTTTCCCAACAAATATCTAAAATTGGATCTTTATTCTGGCCCACTGCTGAGATAGTAACTGAAATCATTAGCATGTTTGACTGCATGTTGGTTAATGATACAAGAGCTCTGCGTGTTCTCATCATTAACTTCCATTAGCTGTTTTCCTTCCTCATTTAGTCCTGCATTAATTGTGCAACAGACAGAAGATGAGAGCACCCTGCAATGGAGTCCACTCAAGATCTCCTGATCATTGTGTTTGTCAGCTCCGTCTAGTCATTTTAAGAGTTGCCTTTTGGCCAAAATATTTATCTCAATAAGCCACGTAAGACTGAATCAAAGCCCCATCTCTCAAAAAAAATTTTCAGTCACTGAAAACTGTTTGAAATACCCTCTTAGATGTTTGAGCTTTAGTACACAGAATGGTGTATCTTTAGAGTTTAGTGCTGGAAAATCCTGTTCACCCCTAAAATCGTGGCTTTTAAAAGTGTAGCTATCAGGAGGATTGATGACATCACAAATAGTTTGGAGGCCAATTGTAGTCCTTGAGGCAGCAAGTATCACAATGGAAAGTTGGCTCTGCACATATTGTGACTCTTGAACGATTAAAGCAATTGCTTTTGTTGTGGCTGCAGACAGTTTTCAGCTCGTATACGTGTTATTTGATCATTTAGTTTGTACTCCATTTTTGCTTCTACAGTAGTTATAACTACACTCTTGATATTCATTGCTATATGAAAAATACAATAAAATAAGGATTTTCTTTTGCTGTTGAATAATAAATGTACGGGTAATGGCATGAATCTGAAAAAAAATGTAATATTCAGATTAAGTGTTTCTTTGGCATGGAATATTTAAGACTAAATACCCTGATTATGTTATTGACCAAATTATTTTTGGCTTAGGCTATTTACACCCGGGTGATGCGTAGGCTATTTACACCCTGCTACCAATATCAATGTCTGCTATTGTAGGTTAAATATCCCATGTAATGCCACATGGAATGGCTTCAAACCTACGAGCACCTCAACAGTGATTGACAGTTATTCACACCACTTTTGATAAACTTAATTTAATCTCTTCAAAATATCTTACAATGACATAAGAGCAAAAATTGTTCATACAAAAGTGTGAGAGCAGACGTTTGTCTGGCTCTATTGTTTGACATGGTTCCAATTTTAAAGTGGTGCACATGCGCATGGGCAACACATTTGTTTTCATATGCAAACAGGGTGTGAATAGCTCAAATAATGGGGGCTTGCTATTTGTACCCTGGTGCAAATAGTCCGATTATTTTTTTATAAAAATATAAGTGATTTAATGAGCAGACTGTCATGGTTTATTTACATGAATTAAAAGTAGAAAAGTATCTCTAAAAAGACACATTGGCATAGGATAAATTATATTTATACAGCCAAGTTTCTGAAAACCATGTTTTCCCTCATTCATTTTCCTTATATCTCTGATCTTCGTTATCGCTTTATGTGATCACAATCAACTGTCACAGGTAGCAACTTGCGACGTACTGTACATCTCACACTGGCGATTTGGTTGCTTGTAAGGAGAAACATCTGTACTGCATATGGTTTGGAAGTCCCAAAGTCAAAACGATACTTCCAAGGGTTGTAGAGAATAATCCCTGAGTCCCACAAGGCATGGAGGCGTCATGGTACAGTAGCTGCTGTGAATGGTGATGATTTCAGTGAGTGAGTGGTACCACCAGAAGTACTGTGGAGTGGTTCAGAAGTCTCTCCCAGAAGTAACTGTCCACTATTACTCCTTTCAGACAGAGGACAGAACCCCCTAACTGAGAACTAAGCTGGTCTATTGAGATGTGTCTATACCTGCCAGCCCCTCCCTCCCCCCAGTATGTTTCTGCATGGTGCTGTGACTTGATAAAAATCAGTGCGCTATATCACAAATTATCATCACCACAATCCACCAGAGAATGCAAAAAAAATAAAATAAATAGATGACAGGATATTGGAATCACAACAAATCACGAAGTTGTCGACTGATTGTGCTGAGGACGACATTTCTCTGCAGGTTAGCGACGCTGATGGAGTCAAATGGGACCACGACCGTTGAGGAGCAGGGAACCTGCCAACCTCCAGGACCTGCGATGAAGGTGTGGTTCAGTCTACCAGTGCTCTTGATTGTTACACCCCACTTACACACCAGTGTTCCACAAACACTCGGTTGAGTGTTTCTGAGTTGTTGAGTAAGCTGGGTGCTTTGACACAGTCCTGCCTCCAAGTAGCATTAGCCATGAAGCAACAATTTGATTGGCTAAGACGTGCATTGACTCCCGGGAAGTTGAGATTTTCTCAACCTCTGATGAGATCAGCTCTTCCACCACTATGCAATGGACCTACAATTCAAATGGGGTGTTACAGGTGGCCCCAGTGGTAATTGTCTGAGGGAAGGGGGGTTCTGTCTCTTCTTCTTTTGATTCAGGGGTAAGATAACAGATAACAGCGAGAGGGATGGACGTGTTATGATATATGCAGCTCCATATCACGTCAGAACTTGCCAACCGGCTCCTGATCCAAAATGATAATAGTCCTACAGCTCTGTGAGCAGTTTGGATATAAAATGAAGATTTTCCTTCTTACTGTGTTGCTCAAGTGTTAAATAAAGGGGTTTTGTGTCTGAAAGCAGGATATGGATTTTCTAATCCAGACTGAAGATGGATAACCACAATGTCCACTGTAGTGGTGGTCAGCAAACTCCATAACAAGCCAATGGTAAAGAGATGCAGTAATACCATGTGAAAGCAATGCCAAGATGAAGGAATGCAAGAAACCAAGAAAATAATTTGGGGACAGTTAAGGCAGTAAAGGGTACCTGTGGTAGCTGGTACTCAGGGAGGAGAACACCAAATTGGGAGAGTGGCCCCAAGCCGATTGCATAAACGACATCAGGGTTTCTCTCCCTAAGAGCACAGTCCAAGGAGCAGCTAAAATACTGAGTGCAACCTTCAAACTCCTGAGTACCCAACATGAGGAGGGATGCGGGGACCAAAGAATAATGCTTAGTAACCGATAAAAGTGTCATTATAAATCATCAAGTAAGTTTCTTTTTTTCTTTCTTACCATTTTGCTCAGACTCATGGCCTATATTAAGATCATTTTGCAACAAGAAGCATGGACAGAAAAATAAAGGTATTACATCAGCCTTCAAACCATCAAGAACTGAGTGAGAGGATTCTGGATAGAAGTGAACCTCTTACAAGTAATTTATCTTGACTAATTTCCCCACAGAGTTCAATAAAAAAATTAATAAGGAGGAACAGCTGATAAAGGGATCCATGTATGAAGCTTCGTTCTAACAGTGTTATGGTTAGGGGCTGATATGGTACCTCAGACTCTTTTTGATTTGCACTAATTTAGCCAGCCATTTATTCCAAATCACAGCAATTATTACGAGCAGAAAAGGGTCTTAAGTGGGAATTTTATTCCAGTACTCTTGTGGATATAAGTTGTTTAACTGTCTAAAACTGTGGGTTTAAGACTTTATACGTCTATCTTTAATTGATATAAGGCTTATGTGCAAAAACTTTAAGACTTTCCTTTTAATATTACATAAAAACATATTTATTTTGTAAAAATGGTTGAAGCTTTGTGATTCATTGTGACTGAACTGAAATGGTCAAAGAACATTCAGGTTCACAGCTAAATAAATATGCTGCTCAGGCGGTGCAAGTGCTTAGAGTAGAATATCTGTCAATGACAACGTATGGTTGCCCTCTCAGGACTCTTTAGCAACATTGCTGGAAAAAAAAACCTCACTAGACATAGTTTCTGTCTTTCACAAGAAAAGCTTGTTTATGGGTTTTCACCAGTCCACATAAGATGTCTTTAGTCGAAAAGCCGGCCCTTTGTCGGTCACCGGAGATTTGTTGCAGCATTATTGAGCACATGTTCCAATTTTTCTGTCTGGCACCTACATATTGATGGTTGCTGTATCAAAACAATGGCTTCCCTCTGAGTGTAATAATGCTGGCCTCGTCTCTTATTTGTCTGACAGGATCCTATTCCTGGAACATTGTGAATTGACCAGGGTTATCTTTTGTATGCCAAAAGGAACAGAAATCCTTTTCAATCACTTTTAGGTCGCATAGCAACTCATTTTGTTAGATAAAGTACAAATACAAAGGTACCTGTTTGTGCCTGTGTGTATGTGTCTGGGCATACTAAATAGATAGATTACCAACCATGGCCCAATTGCAAAGACATTTATTGTGGGGTAAAACCTTGTGTAAACGTCATTTGCACCATGCACTTATTAGGTGGTAGATAGCCAGGCTGCAGATCAGCAGAGGTTCTGCTAAGCTAATGATTGATCTTGCTAAGGTTAGAAGGCGGGATAGGGTTGTCACAATCCTGAAGATATTCAGGTTCTCATTATTGGGGGTCACCATCCATGCCCTGCACGCTCATCCGAGTCGCTTGAATGCTCATGCATTATCAGCCAGGCTCCACTGTAAGCAGAGCCAATTTTTTGTCCCCAACGCTGCTCTGTGCTTGTGAACTCTGTAGCATCCAAAATATGTCTTTGACTATGCAGCATAGGCTCTTTTTTGATCTCTATCTTAATAATTGAATATACATACGGTAGTGTTCCTCATCACAGATAGTTGATATAATGGCTCTGTATCACTGAGCATCTGGGGAATATTCCCTCCGTCTCTCTGCTAAGGCTGTCTCTGAGCACAATATCAACTACTGGTGAAGGATCCAGAGAGTTGGCAAACACTTGTAAATTATAAACTAAACCCTTGTCCTGAGCATTAACAAGGTGAAACCAATGAGAAGATCTCTAGAGGCATTTTATTTACTGGAAAGGAAATAATAAAAGGTCAACTTTTCAATTTTTGGTTATTAAGATATACATAAGTTATTAAGCCAGATGTTAAAGAACACCACTGGCTCATTTAAAACCGTTCTTAAAGGGGACCTTATATGATTTTGTAGCTATCTAAAGTGTTGCAAGAATGAATTCTTACCTTTGACATTACTGTAAACCACGACCTGGAGAGGACATGCAAATTGGAAGGCCATGCTGCCTCTGATGCATCGTTATGTCAGCAGCCCACCCAATGGTAAAGGGCAATATAGTGTTAAGATAATTTAATAAAAAATATTAGTTTATTTTAAAAGCTTTAGCTGTACTGCTTTTACAATGGTCCCAAACAGAGACATTGGTGTCTAATCAGCTGACGTCCATCATACTCTGGATCTGAATCTGGTCAGACTTGTTGAAATGTGAGTAATATCTCAAAGTTTTATTTGTTGTTCCTTGGTTTGGAGTTGTGTGTCGCATTCGAGAGAAAGAAAAAAAAACTAGAAAAAGAGTTATTTTAGGTGTCCAATGCTTCTGACGCTGAGCCAGACTAGACACCACGGAGACAGGTAACACCCATAGTGTGTCACAAGGTTGGCAAGTTTCAATCAATAACAAGAGTAGTCAACCATGTTCAGAAGCTTTATACTAAATGATGGTGACACAAAATGATGAAGTGATTGAAATGACCAGTAGTGCACAAACTAAGACTGACCACTTAAAGGGGACCTATTATGAAAAACACGTTTTTCTCTTTCTTTAACATATATAAAGTGGTCTCCCCTCAGCCTGCCAACTCAGAAAAGGAGGAAAGCAACCAAATTCTGCAGTGTCTGTACAGCCGCCTGGATGGCCATCCAGTGTGATGTGGATCTACGAGCCGTTCAGATTCTGCGCCCGTCGTTATGTAATGACGGGCGCGATTTACATAGGTTGGCCTCCGATGCGTGAAACCACGCCCACAACAACTCCGCCGGCCGGAGCTTCCACCATTTTTTTGTAGCGGTGTATCGCATCATTCAGGCAGCCAATCAGCACAGTGCCTCATTATCATAGCCCCGCCCACTCACAATCCTGCATAGATAATGAGGTTAGAGAATGGGAAGATAAAGATGGTTTAGAGGCTGAATTTCTAATTTATTTAGCAAAAAAAAAATCAAAAGCTTGTTTTTAAGACATTCAAGGCCTGTTTAAAATAGGTATTAGTTGCCATAATAGGTCCCCTTTAAAATTAAAATTAATCCATCAAAACTCAAGTTTTTTTTTGTTTCCATACTGCAACATAAAGTTGCGTGGACTCATTTCAATCATCTGGTGCTTTGGACGGAGACACACAGGCAACACGATTGTGTCTGCATGCTTTGCAGTTATTTCTGTCTGTCTGTCTGGGTTTCTTGGCCTTCTGTGGGATTAGAGGAGTGAGAGGGGAGAGAAGAGGGGGGGGCTTTTACACGTCTGTGCCCAGGGGTCCATTGTTTCATAATCCGTCCCGAGCTGTAATTTCAGGCTATAGCTACTCACGACAGACATTGCAGAAATAACAACAAAAAAAAAAAAGCCCGGCGAGTCGCTCGCATGTTCCGCGGACGCACGAGTGCAGCCGAGTGAATCCGAAGGCTCGCTGAGTCTGAGCGACCTGTGCGCGATTCCTCTCACCACGCAGGCAGAGAGAAGCCAGAGACGCAGCAGCTCCTTTCTGCGGGGACTGTGGACTCACTTCCAAAGCGAGAATTAACTTGCAAAGGGGAGTATTTTACTAAAGAAAAAAGGAAATCCACGTTTCTTTCTTTCTTCCCCCCCTCCACCCCCCGACCCCCCTTGCGCTTTTCACTTGCGCACCGACGCTGCGCCAGCGGGACGGGGAGCTGCCACGCACGGATCCGGTGTCCGCGACCCTGCTCGGCTGACCGGCCGGGGACACAAGGACCTCGTGTTCCTGTGGAAGGGGACTCTTACCTTCCTCCTTTAACCCCCCTCTCCCCCCACAAACACGCACACACACGGGCACAGTGTTTCCGTGTGCTTCCCCAAGCCCTGAGTGGAAGTGGAGTGGATTGTTGCGCTCGCCTCCAACTGCAGACGGGACTAAAGCGTCGTGGTTCCGGGGAGAGAAATGCCCACGGCGGTCACAAAGACGGGATTCAGTAAGTTGCCGTGATTTTTTTTTTCCTCAATGTCCCTCGTTGAACTTGGCTCTGCAGCTTTCAGGGTTTTGGGTTTGTAAGTTTAGCAGAAACTTGAGGGAGACGGTGGGAAAGACCCCACGACTCGCTCTGTTTCACCTGTTTCCCCCCACCCCCCTGCAGCTGGGGGGGATTTTTTTTTATTATTATCACGCCTCACTTGTGAAACTCGTGAAATTCGCTTCGGATAACCACAGAACATGCTTTATGCCTTTTATCTATGTATTTTCTTTAACCAGTTAATAGTGTAGCTGTAGCCGGCAGCAACTTTTCTGTCGGGGACGCAGGAATGCTCCGTCATCGCTTCAATTAGGAGGCGATTCACGCAAAACGGACGTGGATGTGATGAAGCAGAATAATCATCTTTCACCTCGTTCACCTCGTTCCCCTCATCCCACAAGTGATTTTTTTTTTGGTTTATTCTCCCCGTGTATGAACCTGCGCATGGTCGCCAATAAACCTGGCCGCATGCACTTCTCCGGGGACAGCTGGACGTCGCAGGAGTCTTTGCAGGGGGTGAAATCTTAAACCACGCAGAAAATCTGTGCAGAATCACTAATGTGTGTGTGTGTGTGGGGGGAGAGAGAGAAAAAAAAAAGCAGTGATGATCCACTGTTACCTTCTGTTTTTATTTATGTCCGTCTCATTGACTCACCGTCTTATTTATAATGAGAATGTGCCATTCTGCCATTCAGGCCATGTCCATACCTGTTGTTTTTTAATGTAGGCTATTTAATTATTATTTTTTTAAACTTCATGTGTGCACAATTGCATGAACACGTCAACGACCCCCACCCTCCCCCCTCCTCCCTTCTCTTATGAAATCCTTGCCCCCCCATCACCCCCCAAATCATCATCCAACGCAGCGTCTTCTGGAGTTTCCGTGCCCATCCGGAGCAAAGCTGCCCCAGTGTGCGTGTTCCTCCCAAGCCTTTACAGCTGTCCACAGCTCTGCACACACGTCTGCAGAGACAGTCTTGATAGCAGGGATTTGTGCAATGAATCTGAGGCAAAAAATGATCAACACGGAAAGATAATCCAGAAAAGAAGTGCATTTTAAAAGCTGCTGCCCCCCCTCTGTGACATCACTCACAGGTGTGCCTATTCTGTGTTGAATTTGGGCTGGATGGGGAGGATGCATTGCATCAAGCCTGTTGTCCTAGTCTTTTATCTCCCCCTGCACCTCTAAGAGAGCATTGAAAGAGATTTTTTTTTGTCCGTGGAGTGACTGACATACTGAAATGGCTTCATGACCAGCCTTTATCAATACACGGATCCCATTAATGCTGTCACAGACACAATAAAGAGACCCAACCATGAGCCAAAGTATAACGGGATCATACAGGGCGGGTTAGTTTCTTGGAATTGCATCAGAGGCTCTCTGCAACAGAGCCCAAGGCCTCGCTGCATGTTTGGGTTTCTAACCTCCAGCTCCTGCCAGCTGAGGAGGCAGTAGAGGGGTGAATGTTCGTTCAGAATTGGGGTCATTTTTATGTTGAACGACCGCTACTGCATTTGCATGCTGATAATTTGATTACAGTGTGCTGATTAATGGAGTCTCGCTGTCGTTTGTTTCACGAATTGGGTGACATTTACTGCTTCTGTTTGGCTCTGAGATCCAGAATTGCGTTTTTGTTATCTTATGGGCTCGATATGTTATCATTTACATCTGTGTTGACAGATCTGACGGCTGCCATGCCGCTGGTGCCTTTTTCAGGTGTTTTTTTCCGTCATGTTGAATAGAGAATAATTGCAGAGGAGCTGCAGGGTTTCATTACTGTGTCTAACCTCAGCCTTTTTATCATTTATTCCTGATCCATGCTGTGTGAGTGCCACTGCACAGTGAACCCGATGCTTTCTGTGAGAAAGGTTGTTATTTTATACCCAAGTCCGCCAGGTATTAGACTCACTTTACTCAAATCAAAGGTGATTCAAAGGAAAACAAGTGACGTACATGACCATGTCTCCTGAGGCATTGCAGGGTGGCCTACAATGCATCGCTACAATGCTTTCTTCTTTTGTTCCTTCCCAGGATGGTGTGTCTGCTGGGATTTTTGGAACAGAGCCTTTTGTGAGAAAACAGCATAAGCCTTTAGCTGATGATGTCATCTGCTAGGCGTACTATTACAGTACACGGTGGCAGACGCTGGACTAGGCAGAAACATTAGGGTAGTACTGCCTCTCATCCTAGCTGTGATTCTTACATCATGGTTTGACTTATGGAAAAAGAGCAAACTTGTTTTTGCTTCTTTTAAAACTGTATTTTTATGACATTTAGTTCATGTTTTTTCATGGTTTACGTATCAAAACATGAACCTGTTTCAGTGCAGTTCACCGTACTGATAACGAACAGCGCTGGTGAACTGAGAGATGTGCTGTCGGTTAATGGACGGTTGTTTTAAAATTCATCACCTGAAAGTGGAACATTTCTGCAAGCAGGATTTGTAACAAATAATAGGTGTTGACAGCCAGCGCTGGCCCAATTTGTAACTTACGATTTGTTGGGGAAGTCTGAAGCAAGCGTTGCACGCTGAGAACTGATTTTTTCTGTGATGTTGGTGACATCTTGTGAAAATAGTTAAGATTTTGATTTGAAAACGCATATTTGTTAGTCGATTCAGGGTTTTTATAACGAGGACAGACATTCTGGAGAAGCTTGCATCATAATGTTTTGACAGAATCATGGTACACGATCCAAATTATCTTCCTAGACATTAGTTTAACGCAACAAAAATATATTTTTAAAGTGGTTACGTGGATGCAAAGAAGTCAAAACAACTAAAAGACTCGAGACAAGCCTGCATTAGCTGTGTTTGACTGGATTTGTGTTGGTCCTGATGTTGGCCAGATGGCTGTAGCTACTTCTACCTCATCATACCTGAGCCACTGTATCTCCAGTCAATAAAATCAAGCAGGAAGAACGCAATCCTGTTGAAAAGGACAACAATGAAGAACATCCAGCATAGCATTGTCTTTCTTCTAGCTAATGAGAAGCTGGGATTTGTTTGAAGAAAGTTCAGACTGGTGCATCCGTTGGTTATCTCCTTGTCAGATGGAAGAAATGATCCTAAAGCCTGATTTAAGGTTCTGCGTTAAGCTTGAGTTATGGTTCTGCGTCAAAACAACGCCGTGCCTACGCTGTGTGGTACGCGTCAATGCAGGCCACACGCCGTCACTGACGTGCACCTCCCGAAAATTGTAACTACGCGTTGAGGCGACGCAGACCACAGGCAGACCGAGAGGGCTGTGATTGGTTCGCTTGGTAGCAATGCATTTCCGGTTTCCGGTTTGAAGCAGTCGTGAACTTTCAGCGCTCTTTTCTTCGTGTATGTGTTTTTTTTTTTTTTTTGTTTTTTTGCACAATAGTTGTCCTTATCTCTTTGATTCATTGTGACCAGAAAAAGTCGGATAAACCATTCAGGAAAAGATCGCGAATTAGCGGTCACGGGGGGTACTGCACCGCGGCGAAATGGAGTGACGGAGAAGTCCAAAAGGTTCACGACGGCGTCACGGTGACGGCGTGTGCTCTGCGTTGGTTTGACGCAGAACCATAATCCATGGTTTAAACCAACAACCGAGCCTACGCCGTTGCCGTGACGCCGTCGTGAACCCTTCGGACTTCTCCGTCACTCCATTTTGCCGCGGTGCAATACCCCCCCAGAGCGCTAGGGGGTTGCGTTCTTTTCCGGAGAAAAGAAAAGGCGATTCATCAAAACCCTCCAATGTGGCTGAATTACAACAATTTTATTGTTATCGTCATCTCTAGTTGATTCTTTGTTTAGCTTCCGGCTTTTACGGTCACAGGCTACGGCGTAGGCTACGAAGAGCCTCCCGCGTAACCGCGTAACCTACGGCGTAGGCTCTGCGTTGATTTAACACAGAACCATAATTCAGACTTTAGTCATCCAATCAGTTGACCGCTGTGTCTCTGTTTTCCACCTCAAGTGTAGTCTATGACTGGTTTTGGTACCTCAGCAGAAGGATGTCACAAACGGGTACAATGCATTAAGCTTAATTTGGGACGGTATGGAACTTTTTAAGTAATTAAGTACTTCAATGAACCAAACTATACTGTTCTGCTTGGTGGAAATGAAATTCCACTGCAGCTAACCGTATTCAGCTATCTGACCACTGGTATGGCCTCCTTGTTCTGCTCAACGCTTCACAAGTTTTAGTGTAGCGGTCCATGAACGGGGTGTACTACTACACCTGGGCTGCAATGACCATGGGAGCCACAAGACAACACATTCATTATACTGTCTAATTAGTCTAGAGATGCATAAATCCATGTATTTGTTTGATGTTCCAATCTGATTCTAATATTTCTCTTGATAAATAATACAGCATCTGATATCCAAGGCTGGTTGTTGTTGCTGTTTATTGTCTTTAAATTTAAAGTGAAAAACTAGAAAAAATAATAACCTGTGCATTATCCAAACCTTTAAATATGGATCGGTTACATCCTATTACTAGATCAGTAATGTCTTTGTTTAGTTCAGAGAGAAAAAGATCTAGAATGACATTTTTGTAAAGGAACCATTAATGAAGAAATGTGCTTTGAGATTTAAAGCAATACGACACCTTCAAGACCGCCCTTTTTAAGGGACATCCATGCATTTTCCAACAAAATAATACCAAACTGCGTTCTGCACATGTGACAGAGCATATGTTGAGAAGAGCGCACGGGTACCAGACTGCCCTGCCTGGAGTCCTGACCTGTCCTCAGCAGAGAATCTGTAAGGACTTTTTGGACGAAATGTCAGCGCCATCTGTGTGATGTTGCACACCTTGGGATGTTTTTGCTGGAAGGATGGGAGCAAACAGCGGAAACGCCACATCACTCTGTATTCTCAGTGGCACAATGTCTTAGGGATTTTGAGAAGAGATGACACATTTTTTCAGAATGTGTTGCAGCTTTGAAATGCAGAAATATATCTATAATAACAAATTAAATGAATGTGACGAGATGAGATGTGAAATAACTTGAAGCAAAGTACATTTTTATTTCTATATTGCATGCTGAGCCGTATTTTTCTGACTTGGATTGTATTAGTCCAAGTTCAGTGTCTTCATGCATCTTGATATACCCGTGTTGTTATTTTTTCCAAATGATCTGGTCATATTTTCATGCTGCATGTGTGGTGTTAGTCGGCCTGGGTACATCCCTGGCCACTGTGAGCAATTGTGTGGTCTTGTGTGCAATATTTCCTCCCAGGGTTGGTCTGAGGCTAGCAGCCAGAGCATCTGTCTCAGTTTCCTCATATACCAGTGCTCCCTGGCAGGGGCCGGGCTGGACGGCGCAGTCTGAGAGCTCTAGCTCGTCTGTGGCCACACGATGGGGGAAATGAGAAAAAAATAAAAATGCTGTACCAGCCTCTCCCAGCTGACATTTCTCATGCTTTCCGTATGGGTTGAATCTTTGTAATTCTAGGGCCCTGGAGTTTTTAATGAGAGGTTTTAACCCGTGGTGTGTTGGTCTGCGGTGGGTGGGTTCAGCGTTTCTCGGATTTATAGGAGTTTATAGCGACTCCAGGATGCCTCACTGGCGTACTGTGAGGGCGTTGGTACAGACAACCCCCCCACCCCCCCTCCCATTTTTTTTTCTTTTTCTCAAGAAGCAAACTGACTCAAACTGTGCTGTGATGGGTTTCTATCACGGGGTGTCAGATCAAGACTATAAGCTCCAGTTTACATTACCAGTTGCAAATCAGGTCAGTTTCTCTTCGTAACAAACCTCACAGTAAGGTATAGCAGTGACGTGTTCAAGGGTTTGTTTTTGTTTTCAATGATTGGATCTGGATGTTTGGCAAATATCGGGATGCTGCAAGTGACTGCAATTGTCCTGTTTAGCATCTCATCCCTGTATAGAAGCCGGGTTCTCTTGGTAACACGCTCCGTGGCTTTTTAACAATGCCTGTTCCTTAACGTCAGCAGCGTAGAGGCAAGAAGTGATTTACTACTCTGTCTGCAAGGGTAATGTAGGAGCAATTTGACTGCTGATTGAAACCAGGTCTCCTATTTCAGAGTCCACTGGTGACATTATAAACCATTTACACCAATGTTTTACAGGGCACCCCTGCGTTTGGAAAAGTGGAAACAGATGCAATGCCTAAAAATGGCCAGTTGTACCACTAGAGCCCTCTTTTCACCCGTTCACTGTATGATTTTGTTTTTTTACCCTACTACTTCAAAGTGTGAGTGCTGCTGAGAGAAGTAGTGAATATGGATGACACTGAAAGGCCAAATGTTAGGTTAATCAGTTCTGCCTGTTTTTAATTTAGGCAGGAGGACCTTCTGGATATGGGGTGTGTGTGTCTGCTTTTGATTATGTAGACTTTTCTGTAAGTGGTAACGGTATTTTTCCTTTAATCGTTAAGTAGGCATCAGAGCTGCGGCCCATGCTCTCCGTCTGGACCTTGAGACATTTATGCACTTACTTTTGTATCAACATGTTTTAGACGATGGTGATCATTTAAATGGACCAAACAGCCGTTCCGTTTTCACCTTCTAAAAAAATGACTCATTTAACCATCATGGTGCTGCCGAAGATCAAAAGGGGGTATTTTCCTGAAAAAAAGTACAGAGATTAGCAAGCAAAGGATGAACTTTGAATATTCTATGACCTCTGCTGTTAACGACTAAAAGTCAACATCACATGCCGCCTGCAACATCATCGTGATGAAACTGCAGGATCTCTTCATTTGGATTAGTGGATCCAACCCTATTATCATCAAGTTTAAAAAGGTACTCACCATGTATTAGGGAATTTAAATGTTTGTCTTCTAATCACCATTACAGAATATATCCTGGCCAGCTGTACTGGTTCTTTTTTTTCTTTGACACAGCCGTTGGATGAAGCCCTTGCCCTCGGCCCGGTACAATCTGTACCAGGGGAAATGGCTGTGATTGGCCTTGTTCGCATGCAACTACTATTAGTTGGGCACCTGCAAGGTCATCTTTAATAATTGCAGAGGAAGTCTGCGGTATTAATCAAGAAGTAATGTGCCATATCTGTGATTTGTAAAGTAAAAATCCCTCCACCCCCCACCTTTTCATTGATGCCTATAAAAAACAAGACTCCAAGAGCCAGCAGAAAGGTGATGATAAGGTGGAGACGTGTAGCAGCGTGCTGTAAGAAATGTCCCGTCTTTCATCAAGCTCATGGTCTATTCACTATTGCTATGGCAACTTAGGCAAATAAGTCTTGTTGCCAATGAAGTTCAACTTTTGCATGTATGATCAGATGCTTCCAATCCAATATTTCTTGATGATTGCACAAAAGTAAGCCACCTCACCAGTCAAAGTTTAATCAAATCTTAACCGTTTAACAAAACCCAATGTCTTGACGAAACATCGAGGGATTCATGTCTGTTAATTATTGCAAAACACAGATTTTGATGATCTCGTGCAATTACTATATGCTCCATGAAACACAGACATAGGGGGTCATGTCTTTTAATTACTGCAGGTCCCCTGGTTATACTAATCTCATGTGAATAGGGCGTTTTAGGAAGGTACCAGACCCATTTCAAGAGAGAATCTTTGTGACACGATGGCTATGGCTGGCCAGGCTACCATTGCATAAGTGATAAAGTTAAAGGCATCCATTAACATGACAACTGATAGTATAACTGCATAAACATTTGCATAACTGAACTGATTTTTGCTGTATATTTCAACATTTAAAGATAAAGATTTCAAGAGTTGACATCCTAAGCAAATTACTCACTTATATCCCAGTATCACTGCTCATTTTGCTCTTCAGAGATGTAAATAAACACAAGTCATGCAACTGTAGAGGAAAAAAAATATATATATATATATATATGTGTGTGTGTATGTGAGAGAGTAGTATGCATAACAGAGTCTACAATGAAATATAGAAAGTGTTACTATTCATCTGCCATCCCTCTGATCTCGGCTGGTCCCAGATGGCTTCATATTCTCACCACAGAAGCTATCTAATTAAAACCTGTAACCACCAAGCACATAAAAGAGGATTGTTTTCAGGTTGCTGTAATTCTAATTGTTGAATGTATCATTGTCTTCCACATTACGACATCCGCATCTCTGTTTGCTGCTTGCTTCTCTTAATTATTATTATTGTTTATGGCGTTATTATTAGGGATTGCAGGGGTTGAGTATTGAAATGGCGGTGAAGGCGCGGTTTAGTAAATTGTCTTTAAAACCAAAAACAACGCTAACCCGGCTATCTGAGAATAAGAGTTGTTTTTGTCCAAACATGGTAATAACAGGTTTGTGTGATGAAGGTGTTGACTTATGGGAGTATGGCAGTTGCTGCTTATGTGGGAAACCTGCTTTTCACTGAATAAACACACTACTTTGTCTCCAGTAACTGTTGTTTATAGACTTTCTGAAAGCTTTTCTTGTTTTATTAGCAAACATAAGTTTTTAGAACTAAAATGCTCTGGCAGTTCATCAATTAAAATTGGATTAAAATGCAAGTCTGATGTGCTGGGTTGCAAAGGGGCAGTACATTTCCAGAAACTTTCCATGAGAAATGAACCTGGAAAGATTCAGAACTATCCCTGTTTGAATCCAAGGGTGTATGAGACACAGGTCTGTTGTATTCGATGAGGCGGAAAAGCGCTATAAAGCATTAAAGTAAGTCTGATACTTAAATATTGGGAGCTAGACAGTCTTAATATTCTTTGAAGATAATGGTTAACAAATGAATAGATGTCAATCAGCATGTTACATAAATATAATCTACATGTATATATATATACAGATTTCTTCTTTTTTTTTTAGACCAAAAAGGTATAGGCTGAAGCCTCATGGCTTATTTTGCCTATCTTTAAAAAAAAAAAAAACAGACTACAGAAAAGGAAAAAAAAAAAAAAATGGCAACTGCTTGTTAAAATTTAACTTGGACTTTAACTGCATAGATCAAATATATTTACTTTACTAGTACCATTAATTCAGGTCAACTCAATTGTATTTATATAGCGTCTATTACAAAACATGTTCATCATTTATTAACTCTACCAGGTAAATGTTTACTGGATGTAGCTAATGCGCTCAGACAGGGAGGTTCAGGAGTCTCACAGTCGTGTGTACGGGGCTCACTTACATGATTTGGTTCAGAAAACAACGCTCGGTAAGTAGAAATCCTCAACACGTTTGCATTTATTTTAACTAACCCACACAAGAAGCACATTGGTTAGCCGTGGATTTATGTCCATGCCCAAACACAAGTAAATTCCTGTTAACAAGCAGCTAGCTAGCTGCTGCTGCTGCTGCTGCTGCTGCTGCTGCTGCTGCTGCTGCTGCTGCTGCTGCTGCTGCTGCTGCTGCTGCTGCTGCTGCTGCTGCTGCTGAGGCCCAGCGACACTAGAACCACCCATAAATTCCCACATTTTTTTTTGTCAATTCAGTTGTCAACCCCCAACCCAGGCAGCACAACATGATACATGGTGTTTTGGAAAATTTAATATTTGGTGTTATCTGGGCCAACAAGCAATTTTCGGGCATCACTTTGTGCTTTGAGAGTTTGTGATAGTAAGCCAAAGGCTTGTAGTCATGTCACATGTCGGTATTATCAGTGAATTGTTGTGGTCAGGAGTTATAAGGTGACTTTAATGAAACTGATGGTCTGTGTCTCTCCCGACGAAAACATGCTCTCCTCAGGTTTTAACGCGGCAGTGCCACTCAGTGTGTGCTTGACTGGTCTGAACAATTGACGATGCAATTTTCCCAGTATCTGTTAAAACATAAAATGTATTTTTTTTTTCTTTTTTTCTTTTTTCTGAAGTTATCTCTCAAGGTTTGATGACATGTTGGTCTCTGTGTGTTTTTGTTTTGTACACTGCTGCATTTGTTTTATGTTATCAACAGAAGCAAAACAAAAAAAAAAACACTGGAAAAAAGGACAACACTTCATTTTTTTCATTTTGTGCTCTCAAATATACTTTTATAGTTTCATAAAGCTGGGTGTCATAGTAAATTGGAAATGGAAGCATGAGGCTCATTCTCAGACAGCCCTTATTTTTGCGGTGTTGAAAACACAAGAAATCAGAATGCCAGTGTAATACATCAAACCCAGCTGTGAATTTCATGAATTTTTAAGAGTCCAAATAGCTTTACATCCTCCACCGTCGCAACTTGAGGGTTATTATGTGTTTTTGTTTGTGACGCTATTGTCGGATTTTCCGAGCTCGGGCTCGGTTCTCGCTCAGCAGACATGAAATCACATGTTGCAACGGCGAACGTAACAAGCGAGTTGATAGAAACGCACAAACATGCATGTTGGACTTCATCTGCTCCATCAGCAGATGTGCACAGATTTCATTTTAGACAACCGCTGGCCAAGGATGAATCCAGCCACGGTTCACTGCTGGTGTCATTCGTTTCACCTGTCATTTTCTTTCCATCCTTTTCATGTTTTTATCTAATTAGGGCACATGCAGGCCCACACACACCAGCATACACACACTGAACGGTGCATGACAGTGCGTGAAGGTCAAACAGTCTGCTGTCTTATCAGGCTGGATGAAATGGATGATATTTGTATTTATTTATTTCTAATTCTCAATACATATTGTTTACGATGAAGAGGATTTAAGATGGCAGTGTTTGTCATGCATTATTCAATTCATATTGAGAATCATGACTTTGCAGGTTTCATCTTGCAGGCTTTCTTTAGCTGGGAGCATGACGGCTCGCTGGAGCTCTTTGCTGTGGGTTTTCTCTAAAAGCTCTTTTACACGAGGGAATTACTGTCTAAACCATTACTAGTTTTGCCGAGAATACAGTTACAGAAGCTCCGATTTTCGCTTTTAAGGTGCAGAAAATCATGACGACTCTTTTTAGGAATCGGCATCGAGACATTTTGTCAGGATTCTGCATTTGAAAATTAAAAATAAAGAGAGAAATAGTTTGGATATGTAGCATTTATTAACTGATATCTTTTTAGCAGGAAGGAAGAAGACTCAGTTACTCACCATGTGCTTGTTGATTGTGTCAAGCAAAGCTTCTGGTGGGTTTAGGCAAAGCATTAAAAAGGCAGAAAAATGCATGCCTTGCACCCGGTCTGCCCCGCTGTTACGGCAGATGGATAGGATTTAAGGGGGGCGAAGGCGGTGCTATTTGGCTGTTGGGGACAGATATGACAGCTCTTCGTCTGTGGAGGGCTACCAAGGGCCTCGGCTCTGAGCGGCTTCTGTGTCCTCTTGACAGAGCCTTGATGTCATCAGAGACCATTAGCGCTGACAGCATGTCATTGTGTCACACAAGGACTCATAGTGAAGCAATGAATAAGTTAAAAACAGTAAATCAAGATGGCACACTTGGAAAATGAACGGGAATTTGGTCGCCCTAGCCTGACAATTCTTTTGTCCCTTGTCTAAATGAGTTTTACATCAGTGTTCATCAGAGCTAAGCTGCACAGCTGCGGTCTCATTTGCAATAGCTGGTTAGATAGGCTGCAACATTAAAGCCTCTTCAAGTACATTTTAAAATAAACAAAACGATGATGAGTAAAAACAAACCCAGCAAAAGTGCAATAAGGTGTGAATTACACGCTGTCAAATCCTGTCATGACGTTTGGCCTTTGCATAGAGCGTAAGCTGTGTGGAAAGCTCCACAGGCAGGGTTGTGACACAAGTGAAGACAAGTGACTCTAATAAAACCATGTAATGCAATAATTCAGTGACTGAATTAGAGACTGAGAAACGCTTAAAGAAAATGCTCCCACAGCTCGACTTTAATTGTACCAAAAGTTTAACTGCTAAAATGTGAGCCTACTTACTGTAAATATTTTAACCCCTGGCTGTGGGTGCTTGCGAAATGCTTAAAAGTATGAAGAAGGTTTTATACGGTGAGCTATAAACAGTACTCGAGTTGAGGGGGGATGAGGGGGGGTGGCATCCCCCCTGAAATAAAAACAGTTAAAATCATCCCCCCTGTAAAACTGCCATCCCCCCTTTCCATCCCTTATGTCATTTCATCAATTAATGTGGTTTTACTGCTATTTCAAAATTTAGAGTCATCACCAGAAAAATAACACAAGAACAATAACTTATTTGACAATTTTCACCTGTTTCAACTAAATTTTCACTTGAAATAAGTAGAAAAATCTGCCAGTGGGACAAGATTTATCTTCTTATTACAAGTAAAAAAATCTTTTTCCACTGGCAGATTTTTCTACTTATTTCAAGTGAAAATCTACTTGAAACAGGAGAAAATTGTTGTTTTTTCCAGTGATGAGTCTTGTTTTAACTAGAAATAGGACAAATATTCTTGTTAAGATTGTGAGTTTTTGCAGTGATCCATTTTACTTATCCTGTGAAGGACAGAGTCATATTGATGAGTTCAGAAAAGTGTTTTTTATTGTTGTGTTTTGATGTATTTGATGTAAGCCCAGTGGATATTTAAAGCTTACAGAAGGCTGCATTTAACTGCTGCTATGTCATTCCTGCAGTATTTCTGCAGGTGTTTTGGTCAGTGCTATTATTTGTAATATATTATATTATTTGTAATTATCTGTCCCCATATGATAAAATCCACCATCCCCCCCTGATTTCTTTTTACAACTCGAGTACTGGCTATAAAGGACCATGTTCTAAATTTCTGAGGCATGTGCTGTTAAACAGTAGTCTGCCCACCCATGCCCATTCACTTGGTGAGATTTCTCTCTTGTGAAATGCGTCTGATACCCACTCCCAGCCAGTCCTCAGAGCAGAACTTACCCAACCAAAATGAACCGGGCCAGGGCAGGCTTTATGCGCTAACTTGTACAGGAGCAACTTTTCAAAATAAGCAAGATGGCTGCAGAATTGCTAATAACACCTTGGATCAACAGATTTCTACTGGAAAACTGACAACAGGCTTTCATTGGTGTTTATACTCCACTGCACACCATCTTGTTCTGTTGTTGAGACTAGTCTGGTTGTTGCCCTACTTATGTCACTTGCTTGATTTCTCTGATTGGCTTTATTTCCATCCAGAGGCGGTTTCTTTCGTACCTGTTGATTCTGCTCCCTGTTCATCAAAGTTGAATCCAGAAGAATCGGACAGAAATGAAAAGGGATGGCTGGCCAGGCTTGTTAAACAAGTAATCTGGAGTTAAAACCTGAAATCTGAGACTGCTCTTTGTTTAGAGTACCGGTAAAGCATTTTACTTCAACACGCATATTATTGAAATTGACATTGATTTTTGAAATGTGTCATGAAAATGTTTGCATTCTGAAACATTAAATATTTAAGTAAAAGGACCATAATGGCAATACCCCTCGACGCAGATCGATGCACCTCCAACATTTTGTGAATACATTTTTGCAGACTGCTGTTGCAGTCATTATTGAATTGTGCATTTATGCCAACAGTATTAGCGGTGCATAAAAATGTGCTGGTTATGTTTTTATATGACTTCTTAAAATAAGTGCTTACCCCCACTGGGATTACCACTGACTGATTAATTGAATTCAGATAAAGCTGCAATGCCTGATTTTCATCTGGGGCATATTTTATCATCCCTCTACCATTTATCTGCAATAAGGTCAAATAAAGAACCTGGGGAACTTTTAAGCTCGGTTTTAATGGAATGTCTCTGCAGTGACCAACATGATAAGTTACTTCCTGTACCCTGTTTATATATAAACACGGGTTATGGTCATATAAATGGCCTGGTGGGTAAGCTGCACATTACTCACATTCATCAGACTTGCATTAAGTACATTTCAAGGTTACACACCGCATTGCAGAGCTGAAATCATGTCAAATTTTCTTAACTGTGGTTAGAAACTAATGTAATATCACAGCATGGGGGCATGAAATGGTGTGGGTGGGGAAGCGAGGGAGACTTATTTGATTCAGTTTATACTAAATGCTATTTATTGTACATTTAATGTATTGTAACGTGTGATAAAAGGCTGTTTTCCATTTCAACAAGATCTGAAGGTTATTTTCTATTGCATCGCATTCGTAGGAGTGGAAGTCCTCCTATAGACGTAAATGCAAACATATTTAATGGAAAATATAAATTAATACAAGAAAAAATCCTAAAGTGGTTAAAAACACTCATAGCATTTACATCCTGACCTTTTTTGTTGTGTTTGTTGTGAGATTGAATTGTACTAAAAACAAACAAGCACACATTATATCAGAACAAAAAAGCCCACATATGCCGTTATACAATAAACAAACATAAATATAAAGCACACATTAAAATAAATGTGCCATTGAAGAACACAAAAACCTTTAGAAATGAGATTGGATCATCTACGATGCTGAGCTGCTATAAGGGAGAGACAAACAAAACAGTTTAGAAAATCCTCAATAGAAATCTATCGGAAGAAACTCCGCAAACCCAAGACAACTCTCCTCCTCCAATAAATAAATAAACAAATGAATAAATAAATAATGTTGTTGTACTGACGTTGCCTTCAGATTTCAAAGTAGAAGATGCTGCTTCAAACTATCATAGAGGATGGGTACATAGTAAAAAAAAAAACTTTGGTTGCGCATTCAACCAAGCTGTAAATGAAGTTGTAATAAGATGTTTGTGAAGAGAATAACCACAGGGGGAAAATGACTGGGTTTGATGTAGCCAAATCGAGCCATCTTACTTAGGGTTTAATCAATCGGGCAAAATAATTGATTACGTTGAAGAAAATTTGTTGATGCAGAATGTTTGGCATTGGTGGGTCGTATAAGAGCACATAGATGTAACAATCAGACAGTCAGGTCTTTCCCTCAGAGGTGAATGTTCATTTGTGATTGCGGTGCACTACAGGGCATGCAATGAGAAGCAGACCTTGTAGAGTGTGCAACATTGACTTCATGTAGCACACTTAAGAAGAGCATATGAACCGTAACGAGGGAAACGATTTTCAGCATCCGTGTGATTCTGGTGATGCCTTCGAGGGCTAGCATCTTCCAGCTACATCCGCTTACTGCTGCCGTACCGTCCACGGCCCGTGTGGCAGGGACGTTGCCTCTGTGAACACTAAGGTGCTTAGGGAGCATGACAGAAATAATCACTAATCAACAAGTCAAAAATATAATCAGCAGAGTAGTGGTCTAGCTAAATAATTGGTGTTGCACACCTAGTATAAATAGCTAGTTATAACGTCCTACCCCACTATCCTCGTTCATTACAAAATGAATGGCATGGCAAGTATATTTATATAACACATCAACAAGGCAATTCAAGGTGCTTTACATAATAAATATATGAAAAGTGACATGTAACCACTGTTTGGCTTGTTCTTCTAGGCCATAATTATATAATAGTGCAGCATGGCAGAATGGTGGGGAGGGGACAAGAAGATGCGCTGATTGTTCCGGATATATAAAGACGCATGCATTCTTCATTCTATGCAGTCATGCACAAATGAAAACTTATGGTTATCACATTGCCTTCCTGTCCTTAAATTACGGCAGAAAATGTACCGCAATAACGACAGGCAAAATCACCCAAAAAATTACAATCAGTGGTAGTCTGTTACTTTCTAGTGTTTATGCTCAATCACCATGATTGTCAGAGAGAAAATTCCATCAATATCTTAAGTACACATGTCATGGACCTAAAAAAATATCACTCAACAGTAATAACTCAATCAACCAGCGGGTGTTTATGGCAACAAGAGCAGCAATGATAATAAGGGAAGCTGCAGCATCTCACAGAGAAGGCACAAAGTTTGTTTAATTACGTCCCCTAAGAGTTTGTTTTTCCCCTATCTTCTTTGAACATATCAAAAACCCCAGCTGCCCCTGTGTATGTGTCTCAGACTAACTTAGTGGATTTGTTTTTGTCTTTTCTGGTATGTGAGATAAGTAGCAACACATTTACGCAGCCACAAAAAGTGTTTTCCATTAGCAGTGGTCATGCAACTATTGTCAGCTATAAAGTATGTAAGCTCAGGTTGCAGTTTGTTGCCACTGAAAGGGTATTGTTGGGGAGGAGTGCTGAGATAAAAGCAAAGCTTGCCAAGCTCGGACCAGAGAGAGTGGGAAGAGATGTGTAATCGCTAGCTAAATACCTCGGTTTTCCTGACTCCTTTTCTGTTAGCCCTTTTAACCAACAAAATGATGTAATGCATGCAGCCTAGGGGTAAGAAATGTGATTTCCCAGGCAGTCATCAGTGCGTTGGATTAGATTAATTATTAATGAATCTTTTTCAGTTCACTTTTAGAGTTTGTGTATATCGGGACAAACCAGTACATCAAACATGTACATGCAGCCTTTTCCATGCAGCCATTGCAAGGTTTTGAGAGCAGAACATAACGAAAAATCATATGGTTTTTACTTGGTCATAAAATGAAGTCAATACAACCTCATGTGAGCAGAAACACATGATGGTATATTATTGTGATTGGAGTTATTGTCCTATTGCGTGACTGAGTTGTGCACAAGCTTTAGCTTTCAAAGGTCTCATATTTGATTTTACGATGTTTGGGTCTAGAGAAGAGTTTATAGTTGACACAATGACTGCAAGGTCTCATGACTGCTGAACAAGTCCAAATTATCCACCTTCCACCACCTTGCTTGATAGTTTAGTCCAAGACTGTAAGGACTTTTTCTAATTTTGCTGTGATAAACGTTTAACATTAAACATGCTGAGATCTGCAGATTCTGGTAAATTCTCTGATGGCTTTCACGGTGACCGAGGAAGGAGAATGACCAACACTTGTCCACCCGTCCAAAAAAACAAATCTGCAACACTGCAGAACTTTTTCATTTAGCTTTTTAATATAAATTTGGATGTGAAACTGAGGTTGTATTTACCTAATCTAAAGAACTTGGACAGGCATCGGACTATGACGGCTTCATTTAAATGTACTTCTTTTAAATTTGATGCCCGGTCACGGCGAATTGACTATATCAGGAGTAAAGGACGTGCCTGTATCAGGACTAGAGGACGTGACCGTATCGGGACTAGAGGACGTGACCGTATCGGGACTAGAGGACGTGACCGTATCGGGACTAGAGGACGTGACCGTATCGGGACTAGAGGACGTGACCGTATCGGGACTAGAGGACGTGACCGTATCGGGACTAGAGGACGTGACCGTATCGGGACTAGAGGACGTGACCGTATCGGGACTAGAGGACGTGACCGTATCGGGACTAGAGGACGTGACCGTATCGGGACTAGAGGACGTGACCGTATGGGGACTAGAGGACGTGACCGTATGGGGACTAGAGGACGTGACCGTATGGGGACTAGAGGACGTGACCGTATGGGGACTAGAGGACGTGACCGTATGGGGACTAGAGGACGTGACCGTATCGGGACTAGAGGACGTGACCGTATCGGGACTAGAGGACGTGACCGTATTCGGGACTAGAGGACGTGACCGTATGGGGACTAGAGGACGTGACCGTATGGGGACTAGAGGACGTGACCGTATGGGGACTAGAGGACGTGACCGTATGGGGACTAGAGGACGTGACCGTATGGGGACTAGAGGACGTGACCGTATGGGGACTAGAGGACGTGACCGTATGGGGACTAGAGGACGTGACCGTATGGGGACTAGAGGACGTGACCGTATGGGGACTAGAGGACGTGACCGTATCGGGACTAGAGGACGTGACCGTATGGGGACTAGAGGACGTGACCGTATGGGGACTAGAGGACGTGACCGTATGGGGACTAGAGGACGTGACCGTATGGGGACTAGAGGACGTGACCGTATGGGGACTAGAGGACGTGACCGTATGGGGACTAGAGGACGTGACCGTATGGGGACTAGAGGACGTGACCGTATGGGGACTAGAGGACGTGACCGTATGGGGACTAGAGGACGTGACCGTATGGGGACTAGAGGACGTGACCGTATCGGGACTAGAGGACGTGACCGTATCGGGACTAGAGGACGTGACCGTATCGGGACTAGAGGACGTGACCGTATCAGGACTCGAAGGTTCTCTTTATAATCATGTTGCAAAACTACCGTATTTTTGCGACCATTAGGTGCATATAAACGCCTTTTTTTTTTTTTAAATGTGCTGCGCGCCCAATGACGCAATGCGCCTATTATATTATTCAAAGGCTGATTTATGGTTCTGCGTTACACCGACGCAGAGCCTACAGCGTAGGGCTGCGTCGACTTAACGCAGATCCATAAGGCGGACGTAATTGAGGCCACCATGAGAAGTTAAAGGGGGAAGGGGGGCGTGTAATTCGCCTGTGATTGCCCGGCGGCGGCTCCGTGGCGGGACACCTGGAGCGGACGGGGAGACTCGGGCTCGCTACCGAGAAGGAGACCCGGGTTGGGCTGTTGTTCGGGCTTTTTCAAAAGCCGGCATCATTTCCGAGGGGCCGTATGGCACGGAAAATGACTCGGCTACTCAGCGCGGTCAGAGCTGCGGGCTCGTGCCCGTCGCAGTGCGCAGCAGTTCTCCTGGTCTCATTGATCAGTTCTCCCGGTCTCAGCGCGATCAGGCTCGGATGAATGCAGAAACGGAGGATGAAGATTTCGATGGGTTTGAACTTAAATAAAGTACAATCAAACTAAGTTTTAGTCCGGCTTTATTTTTAATTTATTTATTTTTTGCTCTATTTGTGTGTTGTGTGCGCGCGTGTGTGTATGTTGTAAGGCGGCGCTCCGTGTGTGTAGACGGCGCCTTTTTCGGTCGGTGCGCCGTATGTGTGTTTTTTAAATCCAAAAATGACACAAAAAACTGAGGGTGCGCCTTTCCACACGGCGTGCCGAATGGTCTGCGAAAATA
The DNA here is from genome assembly GCF_033807715.1 of Cololabis saira. NCBI lineage: Eukaryota > Metazoa > Chordata > Actinopteri > Beloniformes > Belonidae > Cololabis > Cololabis saira. The sequence continues at coordinate 12,718,881 of NC_084596.1, read as the reverse complement.
CGGTACTAGATTTACTGGCATAATTACACATATGTTGACTGTTTGCATGTTTCATTCAGGGAATTGAAGCAAAGTCTTCTCATCTAAGAGACAGGCTTTAGTTGTCTGTTCAGGCTATATGTAGCCATACTCTAAGTCACGGTGGTGTCAGCTTTGAGTCAGAATGTCCCATAATTCAATCGTGTCTTTCGGCCATAGTTCAAACTGTTTGGGTTTTTGTGTTTGTCTTCCACCATCAACCCTTGTTTCTGCCTACCAGGAAGAGTCAAAAGGACCCTATGGACACAGCACGTTGAGATCCCTGCTGCTGCTTTTCTAAAAGGCCAATGATTCATGAGGCTGGCTGTCTTGTCCCTGGGGCTGAGAGGAATAGCTGGCATTATCTTCTGCAAATGGGTCTGAAAATGCTCTTGGCCAGGTTGACCAGGCCTTGATTTATAGCTCAAGATGCACTGAATGGTTAGGCTGTCTCTCCCAGCGTATAGGTATGAGGGCCTTACACGGCGACGTGCCCGAACATGCACACAAAACCAGCAACCACGCTGCTCCCTTCACTTGCTTGTAATCTGCGCGGCTTTGCGGTTTCTGTTTAGCCCGGCAGTGTATTTAGAACAAAAAGAAATTAGAAAACTAAATGTTTGACATCAGGGTTTTTAGAGTAGAAGAAATAGCCTTAACTGTGTCAGCAGAAAGATAAGCAGTTTTCCACCTTTTATCTTTCTTTGTCTAAGCTTATATATAGATATGAACCTTATCCTGGCCTTGAAGTAAGAACCACTGTCAAAGACATAAAAATGGATTCCTCTAAATTGTTCCTTTTTTAATTTTGATTCTGAGAAGTCGTTTTAGAACTGCTTCCTCTTACTATTACGAAGTTGTAGCTAAATTCTCCCAAATTATTCAGTCTGCAGGCTTATTGCTCTTGCATGCTTTAGCCCCTAATGAGCTTTATGTGCACGTATTAAAAGCGTTGGCCAGCAGGTCAGAATTCCCTTCTCCCAGGTAATCTTGCCCAAGGTATTTGCGATGATTAATTGTTGAAGTGAACAGAAAGTATTTGGGGAAAGTTTGAATCCTTTGATTTGGTGTGGGTGATTTATAGCCTTAAATGGTAACAAAGCAATTAATGTGGCAAACAACATCACTGAGCCTCTCAGAGGGCTTAAGAATGTTATAGCCCTATTTAGGCTGGACGAACTCCAGGTTGATCCTCACACTGGCTCCTTTGAGTGGTCTTGGCTTCCTTCACGGACGGGGCATCACTCTCATTGTTAAGTCAACAGGGGTTATGTGTGGACAAACTCATTGTAAGCAATATTTATCACGGCACGACCGTTATGTTTTCACATCAAGCATGCCCTTTCCTGCTACTGTGTTTTGACTTTTTTTTTTCATCCGAATTGCAGCGTCTGGTAAAGCCAGCGGGCTAGTAAAGTCAGATTGAAAACAAGGTTACACAAACCGGGTTTGACTTAACTTTGTGAAGCGTCTAAAATGCAAACTGACAGAGAATGTTTTAGAAAACATCACCTGCTTCCAGTGTTGCATTCTCCGCCAGTAGAAACGTAGTTCTGTCTCCCTATTGTTGCGTAAGATCAGAATTAGGGCAGGGAGCTCTCGCCTCGTCTCTCCGAGGAACCCTGGAACTCAGCAGAGGATCTGCAACGGTGGATTTGGGTTTTAATGAGTGGCATTTAGGTCCGTCAAAGTTAACATTCATCTTCTAAACTTCCTGCAACCTTTTTCCCCCTCATCAGAAAAGCACCTTTTCTGAGCTGGCTTTTAACGTTTCTAATGGTGTGCTTACAAGTGGATTATTTAAAAGGCCCTATGTCAAACAGATCCTTATCTGGCAGCTTGGCAGCTTGACTCGGACTCACTCGGCTTCCTGTCCCTGCATGTTGATTAGCTTGTTTTTCTCTTCTTTTTCCTTGCATTGCTGTGCAGTCTTTGGCGTTAACTCACCTCATGTGATTTTGGTAAAGTCCAACATCTCATGGAGTGGTTAATCCCTTTCCCCCCCCCCCTCTGTTGTTGGGAATGCAGTGAACACAATAAAAGCTTTTTTCTTCTATAGAGAAAAAGATGGTATTTTCTGTAACAGAGAATTATTTACAGTACTAATAATACTTGTAAATTTATGTTTCTGTGGTAATTTTGGTGTGTTTTTTTTTAATTTGCACAAACAATTAGTGAAGGCTAATGAAGTGAAAATGTAGCTAGAATTGAAAAAATAAATGTAAATCAGTAGCAACCACCAAGAATTGCAATCATGTTTATGCCTGTAAAGTATTATTTGGTATTTCAATGTTTTCACTTGCGTGCTCAGGCTGTTTTCCACTCAAACACGGATGTTGACCACTATTAAACTTTGGCTGAACTCACTGTGACTTGGAAAAAAAACAAAACTTCACTCCTCAGTATGGTCCGTGAGAGATAAGGTGGTAGTTGTAAAATGATACTGGTACCTTTTTACTTGTTTTGAATTTCTTTCACGTATTAAACTCCTAAGAGACGGATGAACGAGTCAAGACTCGCCCATCTGGACAAAGCCTATGAGATGGGATTGGAAGTGAAAAGCAGTTGACCTGCTGAAAGCCTGGACCAGAGATAACGAAGAAAGCTGTTTAGGTTTTTTGTCCTTTTTCGGAGGCTAAAAAAAAAGGATAATCAGTCTTTGCTTTAAAAAAGTCTCATGCAAAATTTCAGTAGCCTTCACAACACTTTTTTTTTAGCATGTTCATCTCGTCTTTCCATAGTATCTGGTGACTGTCATGACCTTTCGTATTTTATGTGCCGCTCGTTCTAAAAACTGATAAATGAGGTTAAAGCCTGGACAATCACTTAGTAACAGGACGGAGAAAAATAAGTAGCTTTTATGATTAAAAAAAAAAACCTTATTTATCTAATTTGCTTACTGCAAGTCTTATCTCTACTTTTGTACCTGCAGCTGAGGTACTTTGATATAATCTGAAAGCAATGTTCAGGTATAGTTTATCTGCCAAAGTCGCTCAATCAAACAAACTTAAAGGAAAGCCTGAATTCTGGGAAACAAATCAAATGATTTAATTGAAAAATTGATTGGCTCTACACTAGATTCTCTCTGAAGTACACCTTTTCATCATATATGAGACACAGTCGCAAATACACTCCAACACTAAACAGATTAAATGTTAATTAAGTTTGACATGAGTGTGTGTGTGTGTGTTTATGTTCTGCTCTTCAGTTTTGGCTTAAATCTATGAAATGTGGATTAACTTCCTCCAAATGTAATTTTAAAAGCATAAATGTTGTTGCACGTCACCAAATGCTGACAAATGTAAGATTATATAACTGCGGAGGCCGTCGTAGCAGAACATCTACAGCGGCCTCCTCTTGGCTCCGGTGCTGATGAACTTCAAGCCAAAATAGTCTCATCAAATATACTTACAACTTTTCTTTTTACACATTTTTATGCCATTTGTTTACATTTGCTTCAAATTAGAGACAAAAGTATTGATTAGTGTCAATAAATGATTAGATAACTATCGATTAGGGCTGTTCGATTTTGCCCAAAAATAAAATCTCGATTTTTTTCTCTCAAAATCCGATTTTCGATTACGATTACGATTATTTTGTGAATTGACAAAAGGCAAAGAAATGATTTCAAATATGCTGTTTTTTTATTGAACATTTGCCCCATTGGGCTTTAAGTGCAAACTTTGCTATTATTAAACCAAAAATGAATGAATAAAGTGCAAAACTCTGTAAAATAAGTTGAAAAAAAGTTTTAAAAAATATGATAAAATATAAAGTTTTATCTCTGAAAAAAAAAATCAGCAAATCAGCACTTGCAAACATACAGTAAGTTATATTTCCAATTAAATAAAACAAGACATTTTCTAGTTAAACTAAACTGGGTCTTTGCATGCTAAATAATAATGCAACCCATGAAGGAGGTAGAGGTGTGTAATGTCAGTCATTACATTTGCTATTCACATTTGCAAGTTTTTTGCAAGGAACATGAGCCGGTCTACCGCATCTGGCTTGAGGGATGCCCGGTGGCATGTTACAACGCCCCCTCCTACACGAAAGAGCCTCTCTGATGGGGCACTTGTCGCAGGTATTGAGAGGTATTTCCATCAATCATTAATATAGTATCAATCATTAATATGTGTGCAGACAAGGTAAAAAAAAAAAACAGGTGAAAAATCGATTTTACGATTTTCACGTTTTAACATCGTTCTAATTACATAATCGCGATTACGATTTAAAATCGATTAATCGAACAGCCCTACTATCGATTAAACAGTTTAAACTGTAAAAAGCACACAAGCTTCATAAAACAGCAAACCGCTTAATGTCATTAATCGACATTCACTCCGACTGCAGGCTTTCTGGCTTTTGTCATGGCCGATGGGTAATGTTTGGAATTTAATTTAGAGCTATGGACATTGACAGTTGGGCAAAAGTTTGAGAAGAGGCAGACACAAACATTTGATTGAAACTGAATGGCTTGAGCTCTGGATATTGATCTTTAAAAAAAAAAAACTAAAAAAATGACGGCTGGCTGCGGGGCCAGCGATGGAGCCAGTCGTGAGGGGAGGACGGCTTCGGGATTGGATCCTGGGGCTGGAATTGGTTTCTGGGTGTCATGTGGCCCCTGATACAGGTCTCATGGAGGTGGGTGGGGGTTCGGCTTCTCTGCTTCGCTAGAAACCTACCAAGTCTCACATCTGGATATTTTACTCTGTTGTGAACTTTTTAAAAACATAAGACAGGAGGTGCAAAATCAATGAACTCCAAATTGCTCCAAAAGAAAGCCAAACAGTAGCAGCTCAGCTGCATGCCGGTGTGTGTTAGCGCGTGTGCTGAATAGCACTGTGTAAACTGTTGCTAAGGTTAAAAGACACCACGAACGTGCGGACCATTTACAATTACCCTGGCTCCGTACCCTGGACATTCATCTCACCAAACAGGAATTTCGACAAAATGGTTTGGGCGTTTTATTTCTGCGCGCCCGTGACCAAATCACCAACGGATAATTGAACTTCTAAAAGGTTGCTCACGCGGGGACTGTGTGGAGTTAAATGTATTAAGGTCACTGATTCTAGTTCAAAATCAACAGTACGGGGGACTATCAAAATGCCAACGAACAGAATGATTTATAAGATTGGCGAAAATAATTTGTGGTTGTCTGCATATTCATTGCTGACTTGTACCATTATTCAGAGGCTCATTTACATTTTAAGCAGCATATCATGGTCAAGGACTGTGTGTACTTCCACCAGCGAACCTCTTGAGCATTGCAATGAGTTTATCTTTGAGGGAAAAGCTGTGCCTATTGATTAGAGACAGCTTGACCTGTGTTTGTAGCAGATGAGCAGCTCGAACAGTTCTACATCTGCAAAGAATCGTGCCATTGATTGACCTTGATCAATCTAAATTAGGAATGTGAAGCTCCTAGCATTTTTCTTGTAATCATTCCTAAATATGCATTTCTGTTTTTAATTGAGTTTGTTACATCAATTGATTTATTTAAGTCTGAAGCTTTAAGGAAAGGCGAGCCTTTCGGCTTCCTGTTTGCGTTCTCTCCCTCCTTCGGGCTTTCATCTGCATATAAGTGGAAGGAAGTGTTTGTCAATAATATGTCGGCCCATCTGCGCTGACAAATATGCAAGATGTCTTGCTTTGGATGTGTGACAGCCTAAGTATCAGCTACAAGTGCGAGTGCCTTGTGAAATGCATTCATGGCTGATTTTGTGATGAGATCACACTCGCTTTCATGTATACTGGCTTTCACCGCGCTTGCACAGAAGTATTTGTAGAAACTGTAGTTAAAGAGTTGTTGGGCATTTGAGCAGTGGCATGAACAAGTCTTCTTCTTTATTTAGTCATCTAAAAAAAAAGGCAGCTGTGTGAAAAATTAGTATATGTGAATTAGGGCTGGGCGATTTTGGACAAAAATAAAATCCAGATTCTTTTCTCTGAAAACCCGATTTTCAATTTCGATTTCGATTTTTTTTTTGGTAAAACTACAAAAGACAATGGAATAAATTGTTTCAAATATTTTATCTTTATTTTTAAAGAAAAATAGCAAACAAATTTCCCTATTGGGAATGAAGTGCAATTGAAAGATACTGTAAATCCTCCTTGAGTTTAGTAAAGTGACAACATTTACAATCTTTTCTTTAAAAAAACCTCTTGACCAAACAAAGATGACTAGACGAGCTCTGTCTGTAATGCAGCCAGCTGCAAAAAAGGAAAATCGATTTTCCGATTTTCCTTTTTTTAACATCGATTGTGATTAATAAATCCGATTTAGATTTAAAATCGATTAATCGCACAGCCCTAATGTGAATATTACGTAAAGGAAGGAAAGTGAAAAGGTTTCAGGTAGTTCAGGGGCGGTATTTCTTCTGTTGGACAGAACGTAACATGGACTTTGGAATTTGTAACTTTGCAGATTGTTTACGTAAACCCTGAAAGAGAGGGAGAATAACACGTACTACTGTCCAACAAGTCTTAATGTGTATTCAGAGCGAAGGTTCCAGGGGTTTTCTGAGGACGTGGTGGTCATCCCACTCGCCTCTGCTTCCTCTTGTGTGTTAGATTGTTCGTGTGCGTACATGAAATCATCGCACACTTAAATTGTTTAGACCCTTCCCCATACAGTTACAGTTCTGGGCAGTCACCTTCCATTTGTGGCACAGATGGTTCCTTTCATGCTAGGAAAGCCCCTATCTTTGAAGTAGGATCAGAAAAAATCCCTTTAAAAAACATTTCTGTGAACTGCAATTGACTGTAGTTCCTGTGGTACAGCCGTTATAAGAAGGGGAACTTTCTCTAATAGTTAAGAGAACTATTAAAAGCTTCCTGTGGTCCAAAAACCCCTGTAGATTGGAAGTAGAAAAATATTTACTCCACGGTCATGGTGCATTTTCTGTATATCAATAATACTATGATTAAAATTGTTACAGTCAAACAGTTCTTTTGTCTTAATGATACATTTCAATATTTACTATGAATTTAAACAAACGGAATCAAGAGCAGCAGTGAAGATGCCTTTTGACTGAATCGTTTATCATGGCCAAAACAATATTTTTGTCTGACGCTGGCAGTGAGCGTATATTCACAAGGCTCAATCCTCTGGCACATGTCACTAAGGCGCCAGGGAAGATCAGGATTTTATTGCCTCTGTCAATTTAGACATAAATGACAGTTTGTATGAAGACAAAAAAACAAGCCCACAGCATCATGGCTGTGGTTCATGTTATGATTCTTCTGCGGAAGAACTCGACCCACACCCGTGGCCAGTGTCTCACAAAAAATAAACCCCCAAGGTCTTAATATTTCCCCAACCTGCAATCCTGTCCTTTGTCTCTTTTCTGACCAGTCATTGTGAAAACCAAATGATAAATAATGTAACGCTCTCAAAATCAAACCTGACTCTGAAGTGATTTTTCTATAAATAAGATATGTCGAAGAGTGTGGGTTTCACATGTAACTTCTCACCCCACAAGTTCCTGAAACACTTCGTTGATTCTGCTTACAAAATTCCCAGCCAACGTTTCATCATTATTGGAACAAGAATATTCCCATTTATACCTTTTTTTCCACTGAATCAAAACAACAAAATGTCAAGGCCCGTTTTGTTGCTGCTGCAAATCCTCCCCCACATCTCCACTCCCTTTTTTTTTTTTTTTTTCCTGAGCTGGAAACACCATCAGGTTCAAGGAGACGGGAAGCCTTTGCTTTAGCTGTTCAAAGGTGGCATCAAGAGCAGTATCAATCAGTGTTAGTTGAGGCGAAGACTGAGGTAGTAATTGAATTTGTGGAGAAATTGAATAAGCTTGTATATTAAAACATATGATCTAAGCAAAAGAAAGGGGATTATGGTAATTTCAAGGTGCAGCTTCTTTTAAGTTGTAACAAATATTTTATAAAACCTATTCTCCATAAAAGGCCTGTAATTTACAGCACACATATATGACCGCCATGTTTCCACGGTCATGAAACTGCTACTTTAAGCCAAAGCTTGTTAAATTAAATAAACTATCACTTTTGCAACTGGTTAAATATGCAATCCCCACTTTTACAGGCCCAATTCATTACATAAATTATCATATTGGAAGGTGTCATTTCTCTGGATGAACCCATGTAAACGGCTGAGGACTTTGTGCCCTTTAATGAGTGATGGAAAGAAGCCAGACATGCAGAATATTTCTTATGCTCCTAATTGAGCTGATTTCATAAACTTGGCCTTTCTGTATTCATATTCTTGAAGGGTCTTAGTTGATTCTGCTAATTTTTGCCTGTCACACATGGCAATTGAAGTCTTTCATCACTTGTCGCAATAGCTGCGAGATCGAGAGAGAGAGAGAGAGAGGGAGAGAGAGAACTGGGAGTCTTGTGTTCATGGAAAAAGTAAGCGATCTAATCAATTTTGTGCAATGGTTTTAATTTGGAATGGTTTTTCACGTCAGATATAAATTTTAATATTGAAATTTGTTCTGACAGCTTTGCTGAATGCCACCTAAGAGTTAGTCACAGTGGCACTTTTAGCGGACGTGAAATCATGCCATTAAGCAATTTCCACTCTTTTCAAGACGTACTGCGTGCCTTTCCATTCCCCGCGTAACCAAGAATAAAGCAGAAGTTGATAGATATTGTTTTGCCAATTACTGTTTGCAGCAGATTTATATTGGCTGACTTTTTAAATAAAATGACTGCAAACCCGGACTAAATAGTGTCAACCGAGCCAATGGCACCTTGTCTGTATCCCGGCGTTGCAGCTCTCTCACACCCCCACATCAGGCTGCATTAATGCACTGGCAAAACAGATGATGTATGAATAGACATTCTCTGCGATTTTCCACGTTGCTGCAGATTGGATTTCCAGAAAGGCTCCGGTTAGGTAACATGGCCTCCTCATGAATATGAAATAGAAAAAAAGCAAGGAAGGACTAATTCAAATTATGGGTTTGTAAAAATAGTACATCTTAAATTATTCACCACCAGTTAAAGTAACTCTGGGATTTTCCCTAGGACTTTCCCCCAAAGGCGCCTTCATGCACAGTAAAGCAGCCACAGTAACCCAGCATATTAATTAATAAAAGCATTAATCTGGCAAGTCGGAAGTGATAATTTCTTTTTTTTTCATCCAATTGAACACAACATTTTTAACTTCAGTTGGAAGTCTTTTGTCTCTCTTTTCATCTTTCTAGCATGAAAAGGACACAGAAAAACATTTTTTTAAATGCTCCAGATCGCCTTAAAGTCATATTTAAGAATTTCTCAAGATGATTACTTTGCAAAGTCATTAATTCAGCGTCCACATGTTATGAGCCTGATTTGCACTTATCTTTCCAGCTTTCCATTTCCATTTGCTGCTCAGCTTTTGGTCACACACTATCAATGAAAGCCTGAAAAGACTTTCTCAAAGTATTTACCATTATCCCCAGTTTTAAATTATTTCTTTTTTTTTGTCTCCTGCCTCTTTGTGATACTAGCTTTTATTTTTACTTACTCGTGACTCCATTTGAACTAATATTGAAACACTTTTTCTTGATGTAGTTAGACAACTAGAAATGGCTCTGAGCCAGTGGTTGGCCGTTGGCATGACTACCTTTTTGAGTGGATATTGGGATATTACAATAATCCTTCATAGCCAACAACAGCCACAATATTAAACCTCATACTTAACCTTTTCTTTTTGAGTTGTTTATATAATGTAGCAGTTGTTAGTCTGCTTATGAGAATATTTTGTGTTTAATGTTTTGCAGTGTTAGACACTTGGGACCAGTAAAACTGAAACTGATGGCACATGTTGATGAGTTTGTTATGGTTCAATTGCTAAATTACCATCTTTGCTAAACAACACTCATTCTGGCAGTAGAAAGTAAGGTCAAAGACCTGTTTTTTATGGCATTTGAGGTTTTTATTAGTGTGTTGGTGCAGATATGGAATGCCTCATGAACTGCCCCAAGATTTGTCCCATCAATCTACTATGAGAGAGTGGGCTTCTTCACAGGCTGTCTGCCATTCTTTCATTGTGGCCCTGTTGGGAATGGTGATTGGATCTCAGTCAACCAGCAATAGATGGATTGGCCCTCAACTAGGATGATTGAGTGGCGCTGCTGTCTATGCATGTGTATATAGCTTTGTGCGTGCCGGTGTGTTGTTGTGTGTGTGTGTGTGTGTGTGTTCATCCTGTGTGCACGTCGCGCTCTCTGAAACAACAGCACATCTGTTTCACTCCATCTCCTCTCTCATTTGAATTTTTGGATTCTCTCAATCTTTGCCAGCACTGCTGTGCTCTGCCTCTGGCTGGAGGGTACAAAGTAGGATGGTTTTCTTTTAAACAAGTTTTTTGTTTTTTTTCTTCTTCAAATTAGCCTTCAAATTATTATCAAAACACAAATAAATGTAATCCCAGTGGAAATTAAGTGACGCTGATGCTGTAGATGCATCTGCGATGTGGGAAGAAAAACCGTTACAGACTGTAAAACAGGAAGGATCTTTGACATGAAGTGAAGCAGTTCTGATGGAAACAACTATCTTGCACGAGAATACACGAAAAACATTATCATAAGAAAATGAATGAATGAATGAATGAATGAATGAAAAACTTTATTTCAAACATGCTAAAAAATATATATTTAAACCAAAGAACAATAGTTAAATAATAATCATGATAAATACAGTATAATACAAATCATAACAATCATAAACAAAAACATGCCTCACTGGCTTTTTTTTTTTCTTTTTCTTTTTTTTTTTCCTTTTTTTGCATGCTCGAAATGGTTAAAAATCCAGATGTGATTTAAAAAAAAAAAATGTTTAATGTAAAGAAAACGCTTGCCGACCTCCAGCCATGTCACTCATAATTGTGCGCACCATGTTGTATTAGTCTATTTCTTTTTTAATGACTTGGTAATTGCTTTGTCCCTGGTTGTTGAGACGACTGCCATGCACTATTACAAAAGTTTAATGGTGTGTAACTATTCTTCTTAACAAAGCCATCAATCACACGCGTTGCCATGGTTACAGCATGAGTCCTCACGGAGATGTGGTAATCAAAAGTGACACCTAGTGAGGTAGCACACATCGCCGAAGCGAGTTCCACTACCGAGAGAGGTCGACCTTTTATGAGTTTTGTAAAGAAGAAAAGAGGGGCGACAGAAAATCTTTGAATGCGCTCCATTCTGTGGGAGCTATTTTTAGTTTTATTGAAATGAGGCATTTATTTCCTTGCTTCATTTTATGAAAATGTTCTCAGCCTGTGGAGCAATCAGGAGAAATTCAATCATGTGTTTTTGTATAGAGAGGGAAACTTATTATAATCAGAGCTGCTTAAACCTTCCACTCCTTTTTTGCTCTTCAGAAGTTGTCTGAAAGTTAGACTAGTTCAGTTTTTCCATCCGAGTTCTGGCCTTGAAACTGCATAAAATAGACATGGCAATGCAGAAAACATTCAGTATTCAGACTAATGTAGTGAGATGGATCTTTTCGCAGTGGACGGTCATGTTTTAAGTCCTGTCTGGCATTGATGTCATCATATAAACATAAGAAATCCTTGACTTCCTCTCTCACAGAAGAGTTTGTTCACGACTCCTCCATTCAGAGGTGTATCCTACAGCTAGACGGGCTGACTACACGCTATTCAAAGACTTTGTAACAGAAGACCTTCGTCAAATGTTATTGTTATGCAACCATCATCGTTTTAGAATAAATCTATGAACTCGCCAGGCAGCTCTCTGGTCCTGGAGAAATTGTTCTCTTGGAAGTTGTGGTGCTCCACTATGCCACAGTTTTTAAACCAAGCATACAGTTGCAGTATTAGTGTTTTTATTCGTGTTTCTCATGAACGTTCTTGAAGTTGATCCCTTAACCCCAAAGAAAAAGTATCTTGAAATTATATGAAAAACAAAAGATACTTATAAAGCTATAATTTGTATTTTTTTTTTCATTTTGGGCTGGTAGCTCAGCGAGTAATGCATCATGAACTACGCTACCCTCTACGGGCATGTAAATCTGTGCATATAAAATGCATTCTGTTGTCCATATCGCGGTGCCTACTGCTCTTACTTACAATGTTCTGGGGCATCCAGTTAAAAATTCAAGCTATTTTATTTTTAAACAGGGTTTCCAAAAGATAGCCAGATGGCCCCCTGACTAAAAGCCTGTCTAGCAGATCTGACTTTGGCCCTGAATCAGACTGGCATCATTTGGCTTTTCAACTTAGGAAAGTTTAGGGAACATCATGTTTTGTAATCAGTGCAGATTTTCACACAACTGTAGGAAGTCACATGTTGCTTTCTGGTTTTTTTGTGGTTTAATTTAAGATCCGAAGAGTGCAACCGGAAAAACAAAGTGGAATAGTTATAATTACTTTTAGCTGTTTTGTCCCAATCTCTTTTATGAATCCCCTTGCTGGGTCACATCAGATACAAAAACGATAAATTAACATGACACTAGTATTGGCAACCATAGGGGCTGACCAAGCACTAGGGCTGGGCGATTTGGACAAAAATAAAATCACGATTTTTTTTTTCTCTGAAAACCCGATTTTCGATTTCGATTTTTTTGGTAAAACTACAAAAGACAATGGAATAAATTGTTTCAAATATTTTATCTTTATTTTTAAAGAAAAATAGCAAACAAATTTCCCTATTGGGAATGAAGTGCAATTGAAAGATACTGTAAATCCTCCTTGAGTTTAGTAAAGTGACAACATTTACAATTTTCTTGACCAAACAAAGATGACTAGACGGGCTCTGTCTGTAATGCAGCCAGCTGCAAAAAAGGAAAATCGATTTTCCGATTTTCCTTTTTTAACATTGATTGTGATTAATAAATCCGATTTAGATTTAAAATCGATTAATCGCACAGCCCTACCAAGCACATGTGTTGAATTGTCCACAACAGTGTAGATTCAGTGTTTGAGTATAGAAGTGGTATTAGTGTCCCTGTTTACATCAGAGTAGTCCTGTTCATTGCTGGGAAGGTGCCTTAAGTGTTGCCTGTTTTCCAGTTTTTGGTCCTTTACTTGTGTCCCCATCTTCTGATTCTGTATTTGGAACTTTGTACTTCCACTATCTACATTTCCCTTTTTTTGCCACTCTTTTAAATCTTTCTGTTTTTTTAAATTTTCTTTATTATTATTATCCTCACATCTTACATTACACAGCTGGTGTACAATTGGTTTACAATTATTGTCAGGAAGAAAGAAAAACATCAGCATGTCAAAACATAGCTGTTGCCCTATAGTTGTGTAATGTTGAAAGAAACAAAACCTGCGTACATTTATATTTTTTAAGGAAAAACGAACAAACAGAACTTACTAAAGACAAACAAAAAATAAAAAAAATAAAAAAAGGAACAATGATGAATCAAAACGGGATGTATGGGCTTGTAACAGCGACTACATTCAGTTGTAGGGAGACCAAACTACAATATTATAAGGGTTTGGATATACACACATAAAATGATGTACGTATAAAACGTATAAAACCTGGCAGTCCTTCAAACCAACAGGGAAATGACCGAGAAAGTAAGTGGGTGGAGACAAGTAATTTAGTTTCTAGGTAATTGTGACTTTTGTATATAGGAGACCCATTTTGGACATTTTTAAATGTAGACTAAAAACTCATCTCTTTGGTCTGGCTTTTATGTAGCATCACATTTTATAGTTTTAGTTTTATTCCGTTTAAATTTTTTTAAAGGTATCTGTTTTATTTATTTATCTATCTATTTATCTATCTCTTATAATGTTTTTATTATTTTTATTGTTGTGGATTGATTTTTTTTTTTTTAGCCTTAATCCTTGAACCTTTATCTTTTTATAAATTTTATATATTTTATATTGTATGTCAGGGTGCATTGGTCTCCCAGTTTTTATCTTTTTGGTCTCCCAGTTTTTATTTGTTTATTATGCTTATTTTTCAATCAAAATGTCAAAGCACCTTGTATTTCATGTACTTGGACGAAAGGTGCTATATAAATAAAATTTGATTGATTGATTTTGACCATGACCTTGTGAATTTATCCATTTGTAGCCAAAGTGAGAAAGTAATCCTTTCCATTTTATATATTTCACTAACATCTTTTCAATTTTTAATTCCCATTTCATCTCCTCAGTTAAACTCAGTTCATTCATCCATCCATCTCTAACTCGTAGCTCCACCGTGTTCAGCATCACGGGGGGTCTGCTGGAGCCCGTCCCAGCTGTGTTTGGGCAAAAGGTGGCCGATTCAGAGCATTTAATGAATTCAGAATCTTAACAAAATCACCATCCCCAGACGTCCTGTAGGGAACGTGATGGCACCGAGCGGCCAGACGATCACACAGAACTGTGTCATCTTGTGCATTCAAAGTCTTTCAAAAGTCTTGACTAAAACCAAAACTAAAGTGGAGCGACCCCTTTGGCAGTGGCAATGTGACAAACTTGGCCATGCTCTGTTTACTCCCAGCACCAACCCCTCCACCGGCACCACCTCCCCCACCCCTTGACCTTTTCATTTGATAAATAGGCCAGTCTATTCTGTAGACTTCGCTGGTGATTGACAGCATCTGGCTGTTTCCGATACCCACCGTGAGAAATGTGGGGACAAAGCCTACATCTCCTCCCCTCTCTCACAGCTTCCTCTTTTTTTTTTTTCTTCTTCGTCTTTTGCGTCCTTGTTTAAGTCTCTCAGACACTGAACATGTTGATATCATATGTCTTTGAATGGTCTGCAGACGCAACGAAGGCTGGGATACAACAGATGCTGATTTTCCCCACTCAGTGTTGTTTTTCAAGAGGAAGTTGAATTGATTGGTCACGCTTTCTACAAGCATGGTGCTAATGGATTTTGTCACACACATGTTCATGCATTCCTGTGTGGAATTAAGCACATTACAAGAATTATTTTGGTGGGTCAAGTCAACGCACTGGTGCCAGCTCCCCAGCTAATGTTCCACCAGCTCTTCATTTTAGTTTTAATTATTACAGGAAGCTCATTTGGAGCATGACTAAGTTTAATGAAAAGGAAGAAGAATATTGTAGGAACATGTGTGATGAATCATCGACCATGCTAATAATCCAAATTTATAAATATTTTTTGCAGGTGGTGGCACTGAAAGGTGAAATGAGAAGCTTTAATAATGACAAGGGGGTAAAACTGGAAAATGGAAGTTGCCAATGTCTTATAAATTCATTTTCCTTTTAGGGCTTTTGTACAGAAAATGTAAATACAGATTGTCATTCATCTCGTTGCAAAATCTTTATTCTGTGATACCATTTGTGAAGTAAAGCTGGAATGTTTTTTTGTTAATCAAATAGAGCTGGGTATCGATTCATATGTCAAGAATCGATTCGATTCCGATTCTTAAGATTCAGAATCGATTATCACCATTTGATTCGATCCGATCTGATTCGATATTGATTTGGGTTAGTGTTGCCTGGATTATATGACTGTAAAATAACTATTGAAATAATAATTTCACAATAATTATTGTGAAATAACTAAGAAATAAATAACTCAAATAGGCATTTCAAAATCCATTTAAAGTGCAAAAAAAGAAAGAAATTGCAACAGCTCAAGCAGTAAACAAATTATTTTAACTTGTCTGATTTATTCTGTCACCAGACACACAGCTGGACATGAAGCACCGGCATTTTTTAGGTATTTCATGACAAACCGTGTCCGATAACAGAAACCAAACAAGCTATAGTAAATATGGATAATATGAACTTCATTGAACTAATATAACATTTAGAAATTTAAGCTGAAATGTCCAGCATTTTCTCTAAAGAAAAGTTCATGTAGTTCAGGAGTTTCCAAAACTACTGGGATTAAAGCTCACCAGGCAAAAATGTAATGATAAAAAAAAAAAATGTCATAAAAAAAAAATAAATAAATAAAATAAATCGATCTTTAGACATACAAATCGATTTTTAGGAATTAATATGAGAACCGATTTAGAATCAGAAAATCGATTTTTTCAACACAGGCCTATCATCAACAGTTAGAAAGTTGTGTGAATATTTGTCAACTATTCGACTAATTGTAGACGATTCCACTGCCTGCAGACTGATCAAAGCTTTGTATTGAGTATTTTCCAGGCTTCAGCATTCAATAGCAAAAATAAATAGTCAGGCCATAAGAATGGGATTTCTTTTAACAGAAAAATGACTAACCTGTCGTGCAGACAAACAACCTTTGCCCAGAGGTGGGTAGAGTAGCCGAAACATCTCCTAAAGTTAAGGTCTCCAGAATCTCCAGGTCTCCATGGTGACAGCATCATTCCCCTGCAGCAGCCTCCTCCCACTATAGGTCAGCAGCGGAACCCTCAACACATTTCTTAAAGAAATGCTCAAAGACTACACCCGTCTCCATTCGCTCTCCAAACTTCCCAGATGCGAATTTGATGGGCTGCACCGCAACCCACAGAGACCAAAGGATGTATCGCTCATGTCCGGGGAAATCTAGACGTGTTTTGACAAATTAGTCCTGTCTAATATCAGATGTCCCTGGGCTCATAAGTAGATGACGAGAGCAAGTTTCACTATGGAAATAGTGGTCAAATACAGTTTTTTGTTTTCACTTTTTGTCATATATGAATCAATAATGGCATTTCGGAGACATTCAGCTCGCTGTGTGTTTTTTAAACTGGGATACAGTTTGCAAAGTCGGCTAAGCTTCAGTGTGGTTCTTATCTCCTGACCTCAGACCAGCGTTCACCGTTTCTCTCGCTGCACTCTTTGCCTCGGTCTAATATGGATACTTTGACAGTAAAAAATAATAAACTGGTGTCTCCTACATCTCCCACAGTAACCCCAACAATTATTTTGCTGTGCGTAGAGGCACAATGCGGCATGGATGTGATACGATCATACAGCAACTGGAATGCACATGAATACATCATACGATGGAGAGTAAAAGTAGCAAAGTGATGCATCCAAATGCAAAAGAAAAAGCTCCCTTTCAACTTACTCCAAAGCTGGAATAAGAAATTCTCAGCATCTCACCAGCACCTCTGAGTCCTCAGCCGTGGTACGGCAAGCGTGCTGTGCATCATTTGACAACAGATCTCGTGCCAACACGCATCCATGTCCACATCTGATGTCTTCATGGCTTCACATTTAAATGGTAAGGTTTCCCTTTGAAGCAAAACACATTTGAACACTTTTTTAGACATGCTTTATATAAAAGAAATATATTTCTTATAATACATGGTACAGTAATTGCCAATTTCTCTGTTTTTCATGGAGTGTGCCACATTTTTCACAGCAATTTGAGAATTTACAGGGCGACACCTTAAAAAGAAAAAAAGAAAGGGGAATTCATTTTTCCGTATTCATCCAGCTTCACAAAGATTTGGTACATTACCAAATGAGGCTTACGCTCATTTTTAGATTAGAAGTGCTCTGTGAAAGAATGTGTGCGCCCTCCTTCTTTGCAGCACATTTGGTGCAGGGAAGCCTGACAGTTTTGAGAGAACGGGCCTCGGGGAATGCAGCGCTCACGTCTGATGTCATATCTTCTCGGCCCAGGACTTGTTCTTTTGCAGCTCTGCTGAACCAGTCCTGCTCCCCACACTTCCCAGACCCTCAGGCCCCACTTTGATCTCCCTTAACAACCAGGACAGCAGTTCAAGCATCTTGTTATATTTGACTGTTTAATCCATCAAATGTGTTTGTCTCAGCAATAGGCTAATGAACATCTCTATCCAGGCCTCGCTGCTGCTGCTGCTGCCGAACGGCTATTGTCACAGCAAGGGTGTGATGATAGTCGTATGAAATATTCAAAGCAAATCGCTTGTATCCTCACATTGCTGAGTTTAGCGCTCAGTTTCCTCACCTTGGCTAAAGCAGCATGACAGCAAATGTCATCCATCACGTTTAGCATGGAATTTTAATGCGGCGTTGTTGTTGTAAGGCGGTGTTTTACACATTTTCAGTAATGCCAAGGATTTAGACTCCTGAATCAGCCTTTTTCAGTTGTGTCCTCCTGCTAGCATGTCCAATACAATCTACTGTATCAGGCCCCCCGCGGCTAAAATGCCACGCCACTAAGCAAAATGTCTCAACTAATTAGGACAGGGCACAGGGCACAGAAGCAAACTGAAAACTTACTAATATGGTGCCTTTCTACTGTCTTCTGCTCCTCCATTCTGTTTCTGACATGTCATGCTGGTGTTATTTTAGCTCTGCACATTCAACTTTTTGCTATAAAATGGAAAGAATAAAATAAAACGGGACTCACAGGTGATGTACTGTATTTAAAGCTGTACAGTAGCTGCACTTCTCAACCTTGGCTTTGAAAATACGATGTGATGAACATCTTCAGTTTGAGTCGTAAAGACCTCAGGTTCATGTTTATCAAGAAATGTTTACAGTTTTGTTTCCAGAGTGATCGAGAGGTGATGAATAAGAGAGCGGGCTGGAAGGAAGGAAGGAAGGAAGGAAGGAAGGAAGGAAGGAAGGAAGGAAGGAAGGAAGGAAGGAAGGAAGGAAGGAAGGAAGGAAGGAAGGAAGGAAGGAAGGAAGGAAGGAAGGAAGGAAGGAAGGAAGGAAGGAAGGAAGGAAGGAAGGAAGGAAGGAAGGAAGGAAGGAAGGAAGGAAGGAAGGAAGGAAGGAAGGAAGGAAGGAAGGAAGGAAGGAAGGAAGGAAGGAAGGAAGGAAGGAAGGAAGGAAGGAAGGAAGGAAGGAAGGAAGGAAGGAAGGAAGGAAGGAAGGAAGGAAGGAAGGAAGGAAGGAAGGAAGGAAGGAAGGAAGGAAGGAAGGAAGGAAGGAAGGAAGGAAGGAAGGAAGGAAGGAAGGAAGGAAGGAAGGAAGGAAGGAAGGAAGGAAGGAAGGAAGGAAGGAAGGAAGGAAGGAAGGAAGGAAGGAAGGAAGGAAGGAAGGAAGGAAGGAAGGAAGGAAGGAAGGAAGGAAGGAAGGAAGGAAGGAAGGAAGGAAGGAAGGAAGGAAGGAAGGAAGGAAGGAAGGAAGGAAGGAAGGAAGGAAGGAAGGAAGGAAGGAAGGAAGGAAGGAAGGAAGGAAGGAAGCTAAATTCCCGTTGATGAGGTTTTTGTGTAACAAACATCTGAGTCATTCCAGTTTTGCAGTACAGGTGGACTAATTTAATTGGTTTTTATTAATTTAATTGGTGTAGTTTAGTAGCATTTAGTATTCTTTTAGAGCAGTGTTTTGGGGGCTCCAAAGACTGAATGTGGTGATAGATTTATAGTTAAAAAGGTGGAGTTGAATTGGTATTTTTTTTATCGTTATCAGGATAAATGCCAGAAATTATCGTGATAAATCTTTTAGTCCATACCGCCCAGCCCTAATCTGAACTGAAGTGTCCCCAATTCCTCAAGCTACTATCCAACATCAATAGGTTTGAAAATCCTGGTTACAGCTCCTTAATAGACGGTTAATTTAATGATGTCAGTGATGTGGAGATCGTTGTCGGGATTTGCTAACGTCCCACATCTTTGTATAAACTTTGTTACAGTTAAATTCATTTTTATTCATTTTGTTTTCTCACTCGTGTCTGTTATAAAGTCCCACCGGGAGCTGTACATTGTTGCAACTAATACAATTTCTACGCTCTACGAGGTTTGCTTCAGCAAAACAGACATTTCACTAGTTCATTTTCTCAGTGCTTCTGCTTCCAGATGCTCCTTAGATCTGATCTGTATTTCACTGCCATTTACGGAGCATGCTCACTCTCAACTGGCGTCTTCCTCTTTATCTTTTGCAAGAATTTTCAGTTAACTCTGAACAGTTTTTTTTTTATATCTTTGGGGAAGTGCTCCTTTGTCTCAATAATGTCTTTGGTTGCAGAAAACAGAGCCACCTGGACTGTGGAAAATCCATAGAGGCTGAAGAGCGTAGATGAGGATGTATCCGGTTCATGGGGATGTATGCACTATCACAGGGATTGTCAGTTCTCATCTATTTATTTCATGGCAGGGCTGACTGACTCCTCTGTGAGAGCATCTTCCTGGAAGTGTGCATTGTTGATGAATCTTGTAGGAATGGATGATCCTGTACGTTGGAAAACTTCTTCTAGCCCTATTTTGTAAGCTGTGGTTTCACAGATTAATACACACACCATTTATTTTTATTTATTTTAGTGATTTTTGAGATTTATCTATTAAAGGAGCTTGAGGCAGGATTTATGAAAAAAATTCGTATACGTTTTAAGTTTTCTGGTAATAATGTCGGATGAAGCGTTCCAAACCAAAAAGAATGAGCCCTCTAGTGTATCTCTCCGTTGCCTTGAACAGGCTGTGTGCTGCAAAATGTGCTGCAATTGTGGGGCCGAATTTCCCGCGCTGGGCTGCGGATGTGACGTCACATGACGCTGCATGCGCGTTCTCCCCGTTCTCCCGTGCCGGTGTCGGTTTTATCGGAGGTCTCCCGTACGTGATGATGTTCCGTCTTGTGATTGGCTTTTGACCGTTTGCGTGAAAAGACCAGGAACAGGGTGACTACAGCAGCCGAGAGAGAGAGAGAAGTAATTGAAAGAAGGTCGTGTCGTGAACAGCAGTTATATGTTTCTTCTCCCTTTTACCTCCACTATGATCTGCTGCTTCTGACTTTACAGAAGTGTATGTCTCTATATGTTCTCATTGTTGAATCTGTAAATGTCTAAGCAAAATAGTCATAATACATTATATAAATATAATTAAAAAAATGTAACGTCAACTAAGCGCTCACTGATTAATCCGCAATTGCCAAAAAAGAGGTTTTGAATGTGAAGACATGGTGAAAAACTACCTTCCTAGCTTAACATGGAAAAAAAATACCATCGCGGGGAAAAAATGCACACTTCCGGGGAAAATATTTCAGCCCGATTAAAATCTGGTACTCACACCGGCTTTGCTGTTGGCTGCAGTACCCCCGACGGCCGTCGTGGTGAAGGGTGGCGCTAGAGAGTCTCATTTCTTAAAAGGAGCCTCAAGCTCCTTTAACAAACATTTACTCAAAGTAAAATGAAACTACCTTCCTTGTTCCAGTCCCATGTTTTTTCTGCTAAATTTAACATGCATTATCATTAGAAGTGAGTGATCTTTAATTGTCTCGGTCAAGTTGATGTTGTTGGCTGTAACTCTCAGGGGATTCATTTTCACACAAACACCAAACGAGGTACAAAAATAAGATGACTTAATATCCAAAAGATCAAAGTTTGCCTTCACTAATGTTTTTCAAAAATACATTTCTTGCCATTATTCGCTGTCACAGGTCAGAAGCAGACAGGCACATTAACTTGCTCCTTGACAGGGTCACACAACCACGAAGAAATGATTATGATCAATTTTTTAATTCTCAGATAAAATAAAAATCACAAAAGAAATGTGATGTTTTTTTTTTATTTTGCTTTGTTGTTTTTTACACTGGAAGCCTGCATCCCTGCGTTTTATTGGAGCCCGCTCCTACCTACGTGGTTTGCATAGAACTTTGATAAACATGACACCTGGAGATGGATTTCCCAGCCGCTGCAGCTCTGAAGTAATGGGAATCTAAAGCGTAACAAATAGTGGTGCCAGTACGGGGCTGGCTCAGCTGGATGTGCAGGTGGTCCTCAATTCCCTTTGTCAAACCCCCCCCGCTCCCCCAAAGTGCCCATGGAGACTTGAGCAAGATTATTCTGGAGTTCAGGTTACAGACCGGCTCTTTCACTACCCATTAGTTACACTCCAATTTCTGGGATGGGAATATTTTTTTCCCGTCCTATCACATTTTTGAAAATGTATACACAGTATTTCCCCTTCAGGCTTGAAAGGTCACAGCATGTTTTTGCAATTTCTTGTCTGCTCTGATTACTTTGATCTGAACCAAGGTGCTGCACCCTCATGTCATTTAGCCTTTGCCACTGAAAATTATACTGCAGTCTGCCTTTGACATAAATGATGAATTAAAGGCTTTGCTGTAGAGTTAACAGGAAATGTTCATTTCAGATCTTGAATAGTTCAAAAGATTTCTCCTTAGATGGGTTCTTTGTTTTCTTTAAAACCCTGGCCCGAACTGAGCCAGTAATGTGTATTGATTGGATTAAACTGCTGTGTTTGCAAATGGAAATCTGTCTGTTACTGAATCTAGAAGAAAAAACTCCAACACTTGTCGCAGATTGTCCATATTGTGTAGATATGAGTTAAAGAAAAACCTATATATTTAGCTTAAAAGTGCCTCTGGCTTAAGTTTCTGCACAATTGATAATATTAAAAATCAGATAACGCTCCAAATTGGTCGACAGATAATAGCTGACTAGTATTTAGAGATTGTTAAACTATTGTCGGTTTTAATTGAACCCTCCTCAGTTTTAATTGTTAAATTTGAAAGAACTTGCTGTTGGACATTTTAATCATACATCCCCCCAGGGACAATCTCCACTTCCCCTCCCGTGTTATTTGGTTACCATTTAGCCACTTGATTTAAACTGCCAATACTGTTTATCATATCCGACGTGTCGACTAATTTTATAGTCACCTAAGGGACAGGGGGTTAGTTTAATTCGGCACTGAACATATTTTGCTGCATGGTTGTTTGTCCACCCACATGTATTCGCCATCTGGTGACTGATTTTCAAGTTCTCTGCCCAGAAAAATGTTGGACTTAGGAATGGTTACTTTCCAAAACAGTTTTTATAACCAGGGGAATTTTTGGGGCGAGTACTAGGACATAAACACCTGTTCGGTAAAACCAAACCAGACACAGCAGACTGGAGGTAAAAACTGTCTTAAAAAAAGATTTGAAAACAGATCTTATGAGAAAAATTATTTAGACATTTCATTCGTTCATCTTCCTCATCCAACACTTATAATTCATTTATTTTAATATACGCAGGATCACTGTCCAGAGAAGCAAAGTTATAATCTTATTTAGTCAAGGGGCAACTTTAGAAAAGAGCCTCAGTTAAGACTTTTGCTCACATGTCTGGGTAAAGTTTGACAACCTATTTTTTCTGTTAGAACAAATCTATAGAAGGAATTTTAGGGGTGTTGTCATCTTGAATTTTTTTGCTGGTGACCACTTGAGGCGCTAAAATATTCAAGTTCTCAATTCAGGCATATGGTCAGTTTTGGTCAACCTGTACAATTTGTATGCATAATTGTCAAGATTAAAACATTGTATATCTAAGGAAATAGATAAAACAATACTAAAAAAGCCTTTATGTATCATATTGTAATATTTTAGCCAATATTGGATACAAAATATCACTTTTTTATAGACGTTTTTGACACAGCTTGCCTTGCTAGCTTGCCTAGCTACCTAGCTGCTTAAATTAAATAACATCCCATTACTAGTTAGAATGCAAAAAAAAAAAAAGATGCTTATTATGTGTGTGTTGAAAATGCCTATAAAAAAAGTCACATTTTTTAACCAATATTGGACAGAATATAGCAATACAATTAAAACATTTTTTTTCAATTGGTGTTTTATCCATTTCCCTAAATATAAAATCTTGAACATTGAAGATTTTGCATATAAACTGTACATTTTGACCATTATTGTGACCATATGCATGAATTGAGTATTTGAATGTTACAGCTCCTCCAGTGGTCACCAGCAAAACAATCCAAGATGACAACACCCCTATTATTCCTCCTAGGGGTTCCTTCTAACAAAAAAAATAAGGTTGTCAAACTTTACCCAGAAGCGTGAGCATAGTTATCAATCTTAGGGTTTGCCCCCTGACTAATTTGCTATGAGTCTTGATCCTTTTTTAAATGGTAAATGGCTTACACTTATATAGCGCTTTCCAGGTGTACTCCTACAGCCCCAAAGCACTTTACACTGCAGACATTCACTCATTCACACGCTGTCCGTGCAACAACTCGGGGAGCAACTGTGGATTTAATGTCCTGCCCAAGGACACTTTGGTGGACACAGGAGGAACTAGGGCTCGGACCACTGACCTTCAGGTTCACGGGCGAACGCTCTACCAACTGAGCTGCCTTCCACTAGTCCGATCTTGCAAAATATCATGGGAAAAAAGTACAACAATATTGAACAAATGCAAACCAGTATATCTTGGAATTATTGTCAAATTCTGCTCCCAAAAACAATAAAAATCATTGGATTCCATTTTTATTACATTGCCATGTCTCGCTCCATCAAACTGTTCTACATAACTCCCTCTCCCATTGACATGTTTCTGTCCCTCTGAATACGTCACCTTGACTGTTGCTCTGACTGGTTTCAGTTCAAGAAGCATCTGTTGGTGCTGCCCCTGGGTTAGGAAGTCTTACGGGTTACTTTCAGACCTTACATCTTTCTAGACCTGAGTCTGATATACCAGGCTACGGTAAAGGTGTTGCACTGAAAGGAAAACCACAGGTGTCTTGGCTGTCTTTGTAACCCAAAACTACAGTTTCCTGACTTGACAACTATCTTTAAACATGAACCACTTAAGCTCACTGCCAATTTTACACATGAACTTTCTCAGGAACAGATGCACTTCGCCTGAAGTGCTTCTGCCAGCGTCATGTTAAAGGAAGGAAACAATTAATCCACCAGCAGGAGAGAGAGTCTCATAAAATGTAGTACATCCGAAAAAGGTTTGAAAGAAAGAGCAGGCCTTCTTTATATATAAATATATATTTATTTATATATTTGCTTCGCATTTCATTTTCTCAACACACAGTAAGAGGTAAACTATTTTAATTACTTCTTGAGAAAAAGATTTGCATGTAAAAATCATGTGTGGCAGCTTCAATGTGGTCGTGTGTTGAGCTGTGGCACTTTGAAGTGGAAAGGTCACCTTGGAGAGACAAGTGAAACCAAGCCCAGTGTAACAGTGACAAGGCGGTGGGATTTGTGCACCACACCGCTGTTCTTATTGTCAGTGATATAACCACTGTGGCAAAACTCATTAAAGAGATCAAAAGAGATCCGTGCGTTTTTCTAGCGGGAAGCCGCTTTATAACCGTACACCGGGCAAAATGCATCAGGAGATGGCGGGGGGAAATTTCATCACGGTTCACTGCCATTCCAGTTTGAGGTTTTCTGATGGGATCAGCTGCATGGCTCAAAGCAGAGAGATCAAATTGTAGAACAAGTAACAGCTGTACCTTTTTCAGCGCTCCGACTTTAAAGTGTGACAGCGGGCCGTATTTAGTGGGTAGCAACACCTACCGCGGGACCCTACAGTATGGTTCTGACCTCCACCTTAAAAATTTGATTTCAGGCAGGAAAGGTGAACGTGTGCAAAGGTGTTGCCTCAGCGTGACCAACATGGTGGCCCACTTACTGCCACGCTGGTGTGTCAGACAGAGGGGAGCCTTAATGGAATTTAGTACCTCTAGGAATGCAGACCCATTTGCGGTGGCAAGTGTGAACACATCACCAAACCCCACAAGCAAAAAATTAAATCTTTTCAATAAAACTTCAGATGCAGTATCTTAACTCGTCTTCAAGGAAACCTGTAAAACGCTGCAATCTGTGAGGCTAGTCACTGTTACTTCCTTTGTGGAATTGCTCCCTTTTATCCAAGTGGAAGCAGAGGAGTCATGTGACACTGGACTCTCTTGGGTCTCCAGTAATAAACCCTACAGATCTTGCGTAGATTGGATGACTGGTTGTTCAACAAAGGGACGTACAGACAAGTGTTTCTTGATTTGTTGGTGTAACTAATAGGAATGGGTGATATTTTACCATTCACGATATACCGTCAAAAAAATTCCTCACGATAAGAATTTGTCATCTCGCGAGAAGGAAGGAAGGAAGGAAGGAAGGAAGGAAGGAAGGAAGGAAGGAAGGAAGGAAGGAAGGAAGGAAGGAAGGAAGGAAGGAAGGAAGGAAGGAAGGAAGGAAGGAAGGAAGGAAGGAAGGAAGGAAGGAAGGAAGGAAGGAAGGAAGGAAGGAAGGAAGGAAGGAAGGAAGGAAGGAAGGAAGGAAGGAAGGAAGGAAGGAAGGAAGGAAGGAAGGAAGGAAGGAAGGAAGGAAGGAAGGAAGGAAGGAAGGAAGGAAGGAAGGAAGGAAGGAAGGAAGGAAGGAAGGAAGGAAGGAAGGAAGGAAGGAAGGAAGGAAGGAAGGAAGGAAGGAAGGAAGGAAGGAAGGAAGGAAGGAAGGAAGGAAGGAAGGAAGGAAGGAAGGAAGGAAGGAAGGAAGGAAGGAAGGAAGGAAGGAAGGAAGGAAGGAAGGAAGGAAGGAAGGAAGGAAGGAAGGAAGGAAGGAAGGAAGGAAGGAAGGAAGGAAGGAAGGAAGGAAGGAAGGAAGGAAGGAAGGAAGGAAGGAAGGAAGGAAGGAAGGAAGGAAAAAAGAAAGGAAGGAAGGGAAGAAAAAAGAAAGAAGGAAGGAAAAAAAGAAAGAAGGAAGGAAAAAAGAAAGAAGGAAGGAAAAAAGAAAGAAGGAAGGAAAAAAAGAAAGAAGGAAGGAAAAAAGAAAGAAGGAAGGAAAAAAAGAAAGAAGGAAGGAAAAAAAGAAAGAAGGAAGGGAAGAAGGAAGGAAGGAAATGAGCCAGAAAGGAGGATAAATTCCCGTTGATGATGTTTTTGTGTAACAAACATGGCGGATCTGAGAGCGAGATAGATTTATAGTTACAAAGGTGGAGTTGAATTGGTATTTTTTTTATCGTCATTTTTATCGTTATTGGGATAAATGCCAGAAATTATCGTGATACATTTTTTAGTCCATACCGCCCATCCCTAGTAACTATCCAACCATATGTCCTTTTTAAAGTCGAAGAGAAGCTCTTTTGAAAGAGAACAAAAGAGTAATATGTAAAGTAATTAATTATGTAATGTTACAACATGATTTGGGACGTTGGCTTTTGATGTTGAGTACAAGAAAAGAGTTGTTGTGTGTTTCATTTCTGTTTCATGGTGCCAGTCCCATCAATAACACTGCAAGGCTCTTTTCTTTCATGATCGTGTGGCGTTTGAGAACAGAGTGGCAGTTGGCATGACTCGACTGTTGACGTCCCAGAAGCCCCACTAAGCTTTGAAAGTCTGCTGAAGGCAAAAATATAAGAGACTGTTAGGGGGGAGTTTTTTTTGCCTATTAAAATCAGCATTAGGAGAATATATTTGTTTAGAAAAGGCCTTTTTTTTTTTTTTTTTTTTCTTGATATGCATTTACTCTAAGAAGGGCCATGCTGGTATTTTACCTCGTCTCTAGACATTAGTGTCTTACAGCTGATTTTTTTTTTCTTCTTCTACAGCCCTGTATGTTTAGAAAAACCCACATAAAAAAGTAGAAACAGCACAGAGCTTTGGGCATTGGAGTAAAAAAAGAAAAAAAAAATCAACTTCAACTCAGATTCTTGTCATTACTGTCCTTTAGACACAGTCATATTTTATAACGATGAGAAACCAATGCCCAGGGCTCGATGATGAGCCGTGCACCAGATGTCCCAAAGATAAGTAGTAGAAGGTGTAGCTCTACGAGGACTAAATGACGCTGAATGGGAATGAAAGGAAATGACAACTTTTCTTTGCCATCAGCACTCAAATTAATATACTCATTCATTTTTCTTAAATTTATGAGGAACTGATGCTATTATAAGAATTTAGATGTTAAATATTTAATTTCCTTAATTATTTTGGGGTAGCTTTCTAGTCAGTTGAAGTCCATTTGTTACTTCCTGCTATAAATGGTTAATGAGGAGAAGAAGCACTAAGATTTCCTGTAAGCCGTGGTTTAGCTCACGCTGAGGCTCTGGACGGTTATTTGGTCTCCGATGTGTGATTAAACATTTAAGACATAACAGACTACTTTGGTGTGCATGATTGCTATGAAAGAAAAACTGTTTCCCTTTTATTTGGTTAATTTCATCAGTCATTGGAGTTTGAGATGCAAAATGCTCCATTTCGACACAAAATACCACCCAACGTATATATTCTTTCTTGAAGCTTATAGAGTGATGGTGTTGGCATTGTTTTGGTCAACAGAAGGCCCTTATCTTTCCCTGTCAGTCAAGCCATTGTTGAAGAAAGACACCCTGCAAATGCAAAATGGCACAAGTGATGGATTACTCTTTCATTTGACAGGCTTTTCATCTCTTGAAAGGGTGTTTGTAGTGCTGGTTGGGGGGTGCTCATGCATGCTGCATATGATTTTGGATTGGAATTGAAAATTTTATTTACATGTTGCAGATTTTGGGGTTTTTTCAAGTGGTTTGGATGAACATAACTGATGCTGAATTAACTTAAAAACCCCTTAACTTCCAGTTCTGCTGCTTTATGTAGTTTTAAAAGAACTTGTCACTTTACATGGGTAGAGAATGCTGTGCACATTAGCGTTATGATAATATATTGTATCTCACCTACACCAGACCCTTCATTGTGACATTTTTAAACTGATTGTGACACTTTATTCTGCTATTAATTATTTATTTGCATATTTCGAAGACGTGAGCACTCGACCTGTTATCAGTTATTCATGCAAGAAGCTAACTCACAATTTATGGTTCGTCTTTAACAGAGAAGATAATTTCTTGTCCTCTTTTCTTCTCTTACTCCAGGAGAGGAATGCACTCTGTTGCAAAGCAAGCTTGGGGAGAATTCCCTACGAGAACCATTACGTTTTTGAGTGTATCCCTTGTGTCCTAGTGCTTTTTTTAGGAAACCTTGCTAGAACTCCCCTAGAATGTTAAAATCACGAGGGGAAAATGATTTACTATAAAATCAAATACATATTGACAAGAAGATCTGTGAATCTTTAAAGTATTGGAATGGGAGTTGATGCTGTTAACTTCAGCCAGTCAGGGCACTTTTCCTTGCAGCTTCTCAACCCCTTGTCTTCTGTCTGAGGCGGAAACGTATTGAGGGAATGCATTCGGAGGCTTGTTCTGTCATAGACAAAGTGTAGCCTCCCTGGCTGGGAGAGACTGTTCTGTTGGGCTTTTATTAGAAACCTCTCACTGAAAGCCTTTCTGATTTGTCAAAGTCATCTCAGGACATGGCATACTAGCTCCATCTGAGCCATTGCAAAAAAACATTCTTTCACACACTATGTGCATTTGGGCAATTTTGATACTTGTTTTGATGCTGGGTTTCAGGCCATGCATCTCCTAGGTAATATCTGCTGCAGGCAAAAGTCTACAAAAATAATATCTTGATGTCTTCACGTATACTTGCTCAAATCTCTTGCCAAATGCTAAATGCAAATTGTGCACTTCATTTAACAAACTCTTGTAGCTGAAGCATTTAAACACAATGTGAAACTAAGACTTGCAAATGGGGGGGGGGGGGGGGTGGAAATTAAAGGAAGAATGATTGGTTTTCCACCAACAAAAGCATCTCAAAGTAGGAGACACTGTAGGAAACGGCTTGTACGTTTGCTGATCTCTTGGCTACAGCCTGTGAAATGCAACACTGCTGGCCAGCTGGTCACAGGACACCACAGCATTGCTCTTTCTCCACGCTGACTTTGTCATTGTTGAAGAAAGAGGCACACTGTGTCTGCTATCACTCTCGCATCGCTTACACAGACGGCGAGACAGTGTATCCTGGTCTTGTAACCTCTTAACATACTGGAAGGAGTCTGATGAATGGAAGTGTTCAAGGTGTGTACCAGAGCTGAGGTATCTTCTTGAAAAATTGCACCTGACTGTAATCTCAAAAGAATGATCATTGATCAAAAAGAGAAATCGCAGTGTGAAATTAAGCCTCAGGGAGACATATGCATGTAAGGAGAATGCTATGAGGAAGTGGATGATATAGAAGGTCACCTGCTAAAATATATTTGAATTAGTGATACCAGCTTCCATATCATTGATTTTCCCGCTTCCAGTTGAGTTTGCAGAGATGTATCGAGTTGGTTTTGTGCCCTCAGGTCTGCTTATATACCTTTGAGCATCTCTTTGGTGCTAAAGCAGCCACTTTTACTCCCCAACAGCACTGAGCAAAAAAAGTTAAGCGTGCAATTGGAGACAATATAGATGATACAATGTCCACTGGGCTCAGTGCTGCCTCTCCCTTGCTGACATTATTCCACATTTCACCCAGAAGCAGCTTCCCTGAGCCACCTGCTTCCCTTTTGGTTTTACTGCTGCCCCCGACATGCAGCAGCATGCATGTATACTGTCAGGGGAGAGTTTTAGGGTGCACAGGGTTACCCCAGCCCACCCCAAAGGGCAGAGGGGGGGGGGCATGGTGCTGTAAAGTGCTACATTGTTGCTTCATTTCCCCGTTTTAATTGGGCTATCTAAATGCATTCTCAGTTTGTCAATACCCGCCGGGGTCCCCAGATAAAAATGATTTGTCTCATGCATTCAGCGGCATGCTCTGTCGTTCCCTTTCGAGAGCGTGAACCTGCCAGTTGTCAGCGGCAGAGTGTAATGGAGAGTGCTCATTGTTTTGATTTTCAATGAAAAGAAGGAATAGAGGTTCCTTCCTTTCAGCTCCTTTTTTTTTAAATTTTTTTTATAAATTCTGTCCTCCGAACCTTCCTGTGACTAACAAGTCTGTGGGAGCGTGTCGGCACAACCACATCCCCTCTATGGACACAAACAGTATGGAGATGCAGAGGCACCAGAACCTGCTCCACATAGCTGGACACATACAGTACAATATCTTTACAGGCACATAAACATGCCAGCGCTCACTGAAGGTCAGCACCATTAAAACATAATCTTATCTGTGTTTTTATGTGCCCCCCCCCCCTACTGCCCTTGTATTTTTCACACCTCCTGTCGCTTTGCGCCATCACCTTCCCTCACAGAGCTGCAACCAGTGTTATCTGGCAGACAGTCCTGAGAAAAAAATGCAGCAGCCCAAAACTGTGTCCTTGACCAATGTTTTTAGCGAAAGTCGAATGTTCAGAAGCCCATTTTTAGCCATTTTCTGTGTGGCCGTAAGGATCCAGTTTTTCATTGTTGATAAAGGGTATTGTGGATAACTAGAGACTCCGTGCAAATGCTGCATATTTTACCCTTTTGAATTGATGATGATAATTACGGGGCTGGCATCATGAAAATTACATATTATTAGATTTAATTAGACATTTGCATACACTTCCTGCTTGGCCACAGCTACTGGACCCTTGTAGCTCAACTCACCCTGCATCTCAGGGTGAGGCTAAATGTTATGCTAACACTTTGCAGATATGCTTAGCCCATGTTTGGAAACTACAATATGGTCCACATGTGCTGTATGAAGTGTTGAAGTAAATAACTTGCAAACTAGTAGCAGTAAGCAATCCAGAGTACGCAGCGGAATTGCCTGGAATGCTACAGAAACAGGTGTTGCGCAGCTGTGCTTCTGGACATCATGACGTAGTGCGAGTCTAAAGAGCCCATCAGCAGCAGCACGCCGACTTTCACAGTTCAGTGTTTATGACACAGGTCAGCATTTTTTCCTTCTGGCATGCACCCAGAACCGCATCTGTCAACGTCCTCCGAATGAGGAAGTAATGCTCGTGCATCTGCATTCCTTTTAAAGGATTCCTGAATTGTGTTATTTTAGTTAATATATCAAATTTATCGTTGCTCCTTTATGGTAATTGTAGACTGCAGCGAGTCAGAATAAACCAATACTTCACATGTTTCTCATGCAATGATCGCGTTCTGCTAGGCTGACAGCAAGAAACTTATGTTCTTACACCTAAGCTTAACCTTCTAAATATTGTTGCAGACATTATTCATGTGTTCTTTCACCCTGAGGCTGCACAGAAATCTTTGTCGATCCCTGCAAAATAAATCCAAAAAAACAATAAAAATTTCACTCAGTCTTTTAGGAAGGAATTGTCAGCAGAGCAGTTTATATTAAGGAGAGAAAGGCTGCTTTAGATGCAACATGTTAACTTTCCTTAAGTCTAATGACATGAGTGGGGGAAGGGTCACTGTTACAATGTTATAAATTCTCAGACTCCATGATGGGGGGTGTTTCCCCATTTCCATTCAAGCTGTGGAGGGGGTGGGGCAATGGAAAACCGAAACACTAAAAGCGCCTGAGCTACAAAAGCTCACTTTAGGCAACAGTTTTAAACCTAAAGCGTTAGTGTCGGAGAGCCATCTGTGTTTTGAGTTGCACGTTGCACTAAAACGGGATTCCACTTGAAATGATATGGCTCATGTTGTGCAGCTGACACAGTTTTATCTGCCACTGCTGTTTGGACCCCCAACCAATAATATTTACTTCCATCGTTTACTACCGCACTCTTTGTTCGGGCAAATTTCATTCCAGATTCATGTGACATTTGATTTGCATGAACAGTTTTTCCTTCTCCTCGCGAGTGTGTGTGGGTGTAATTATTGCTCTCCAGAAGGTTGCATCAAACTCTCATGAGTTTGTCGTGCAATGAGTCCAGATTGGCTCTTCTCCTGGTTTTTCTGTGGTGTATTAAAAATTTTGGGTGCATGCTCTGTATCCCATTTTCTTTTCAAATTATTGCAGCAATTACAGCTGCAGTATATTTATATTTTAAACTGGGGGAAATAGAATTACTTTTTAATCAGATGACCCACATCCCATTTGTTCTAAACTAGAAAGAGTTTGAAAGACAAAGCAATTCTTTCTCTCTTCTTGATGAAAAGTCTGTTGTGTTCACAGATCTGCAGCCTCCAGTAAAGCCAGACTGTCTCCCATTGTTAACAACAAAGAGAAATGTAGAACACGCTGCAGTTGGCCATTTCCCTCAGCAGTTTAAGCCAGAAACGAATTCAACAATGATGCTGTCAGTGGAGATGTTTAAAAGTCCTTTTTTGGTATCTTATTTTTAATACTTTTCTGTGAAGTTAATGCATCTGTGGCTCCGTTCAGGTTGACGCGAATGGCATTAGACAATAGTAACGCACTTCTTAAATAGCACTTTATTGACTCCGACAGATATAATTGTGTATTTTCTTTTGATATTAAGGCAACGCGATGTTGTCTGTTGCCTCATCTAAAGAATGCGTGTCTCTGTCCCAGGTGGCGTGCAATGTCAGCACTGCCACTGATGATGTGGCAGGAGAGAAACAGTTGAAGCATTGCTGGATGAGTCAAGTTGCAGTCCACACAGTATTATAGGGATAAATGAGCAAAACTCTCCCCAAGGTCCCCGGGCTCTGTGATCTATTAAGGCACAGTCGTCTCGGATGGTGAGTCTCTGAGCGCCAGAGAATTTTCGGGGTAGAGAATTGTTGTGCTGACATCCTCTCTCGCTGCGATCCCTTGTCCTTGTAGAACGGAAGAGAAAAACAGCACTAGAGCTGACTTGGCTGTTCCTCTGAGCTCCGACATAAATCCGACTGAACATTTCTGAACATCTGTTGTGGATGATTAGCTCCATGGCCAGCAGAGTTTGACCAGAGGGAGTGAGAAACAGTGTGTTTGCGAAATTTATATCTGTGTGCTCAACGCCTTGAAGATTTAAGAACGAGAATTTTGCATATTTATTCCCCCACACCCTTTCTTTCTTTTCTTTTTTTTTTTTTTTTTTAAGATTGAGAAAGAAGGCCAAATTGTTTCTAGAGCAGCTTCATTATTCTCAGAACATGTAGCTGGACATATATTATCACAATCCCATGGGAATGTTTGTATATTTCAAGGTCATGCTTTTGTTAATCGCTCAAGTTTCAACATTAATGGTTCAGCAAATAGTTTAAAATCCATAGAAGAAATTTCCTTTAAAAGCAGCAGTGGGGGCATTTGTTTTCAGGTCGATGATTAACTTGCATGAACTTCCACTGGGTCAGAGAGTCCTCTCTTGAAGGCGGACAATAGATAAGACCTAATGGAGTCTCTGAGCTGCACGCAACCTCGCACGCACCTCCAGAGGGTTTATTTCCCTTTTCCTACATGCAGGTGGAGCACAGATTTGCCTGTCATTGGTCAGAGCTGGGAAAGGTAAGACTCCAGCGAGTCCTCCCTCCGCGCTCTGAAATCTGACACCAGTGACATCACACGGTGGGTTTGGCTTTTCCCAGGCAGTCCTC
Source organism: Cololabis saira (assembly GCF_033807715.1). Taxonomy (NCBI): domain Eukaryota; kingdom Metazoa; phylum Chordata; class Actinopteri; order Beloniformes; family Belonidae; genus Cololabis; species Cololabis saira. The sequence continues at coordinate 12,685,063 of NC_084596.1, read as the reverse complement.
GGCACCCCCTCAGTGTGTGAACAAGCTTTGCCTCTGAAGGATCTCTCCCAAGCCGCAGTCCTCCACAGCCACAGCTGGAAACCTGTCGCTGGAGAGCCAAAGAGACAGTCCCTCCAGTTTAATGAAACCTTGTGCATGGAATAACTGAAGAGGGGACTGGGGACTACTTTTCTTTCACACAGTTTTTCATAAGACATCACTCAGGGATAATCTTTTGTGGATACTGCTGGATACTCTTTTTTGTAGGATTCGGATACTCTCTTTTTCTGGAATAAGTGCCTCACAATAGAAAGAAGAAAGGAATGAAAAGGATTTCTTTGTAAGAGGACCTACTTTGCATGTATGGGTAAGTTTGTGCCGCTATTATGATGATAGAAGTTATTACCTCTCAAAACAAGGACAGGTGCATTTTTTTTGAAAGTGTCTGACCACCCCAAGGCGGTCTGAACTTAATCCCTCATGTCGCTGTTCCAGTTTGTGTTTTTTAATTCTCTTGATCCGCCTTTCACAACTTCCCCTTTAATGATAAACGTAACAAAATAAGTTTATGTGCTACAGTTGAGTGGTCAGGTATTTTTTTTTTTTTTTTTTTTTTACTACTCTTTTGTCTCCTTTACTTTTGTCCTTGCCCACTCTTGCTTGTGAAGCCAAAACAATAGTTTAACCTCGTCTTGGCTTAGCTCTATTGGCTGGCTCTCTGGCAAATTGCCCTGTCTAGTGCGAGCCCTCCCCTACGCATTGAGAGGACTTTGAATAGGAGGGCCATGGAGTGTCCCCTAGCTACCGCTGCTAAGGTGAGGCACCCTACCGTTCCGCTGCATTCGGTCTGCACTGAGGCCAAATAACCTGTTTTTCCAGTTGTCTTTATCTCCCTGGGTAATCTCCAGGGTAAAATTTCAGTTACAAGAATTCGACTTAGGAAGGAGACTCTGAAAGCTTTAGAAACCCCAGATAATTATAGAGGAGAACTTTTGGAAGTCATAAATTATGATCTCTTTTTTTTAAATGTTCGGGCGTCAGTCTCAACATGCTATCTTAGATCAACCGTTTCTTTGTGTGAGTTAGAGGCTAAAATGTTGATTTCCTTTACCGGACACACTTTTCCCTCTTTCTTTTTTCTTTAACCAAGACTAACCTGGTTTTAAATGTGTCTAAATGTCCACTTCAGATGAAATTGTATCTTTAACCGCTTTCTTCTTCTTTTTTTTTTGGTACAATTTTAGACCTCAGTAAACTTGTTCAAAAAACTTCTGATAAGAATAATACAGCAGTTTTTACGTGGTAGGTTTGTCGTTCACTTCAAGGAGTTGATGTCTGTGAGAAAATAACACTTTTGTATGATTTCCATATAAGCTGCCTTAAGTGGTCCAAAAAGCACAATGTGGACAACACGTCTCTTTTTGTCTGACCTTTTGAAAGAGTCAGACTCCCCCACAGGTCTGCAAGGAGAGGTTGTTTTTTTTTCCTCTTACTTCTCCACATACAGGAAAAGAAAGAAAAAAAATTTCCATTTATTTTCAGGTAATGATTTAAGAGTTTTTTCTCACCCTGGCTTGTCTCAATTGAAAGTGGTAACCCAGATGTGTCTGAAAAAAAAAACAAAAACTGATGAAACTGAAGATGCAGAGGACTGTTGAAACTGTTCATGCAGCTGCTCGGTGGCATAAACAAACACAAAAGAAAACTGTCAGCCGTGGCCATTTGTGCAAATAGACCCAATCGGAGTCTGAACTGCATGGCCTCTAGGTTGTCCTCCTTCACCTCCACCATGCAGGCCACTGACCCTTCATTGCACTTTTAAAACTGTGCCTCGGTCACCTCATCGCTCGTGATGTTCCAGTTGAGCATTAAGTGGCATCTCAGATGTGGCCTGAGGAAATAGTTCCAGCTGTTCATCTCTGCCTGCTCTTTATTAGATTTGCTGACTGACCAAACATACATAATATCATTTGCCTAAACGGCTGGCTTGCCCTCAGAATAAATCACCCTACAAGGAACAGTCAGTCAGTCAAACCTCCCCTCCACATTCCTCAAAAGTAATTATGGGTTGAGCATATAGATTTTTCCATAGAACTTGATTTCTCATCATCAGTGAATTGGGTGATGTGTAATGGCCTGTTAACGCATGATGGATCCGCTCAATCGGCTTCATCCCTGTTGGGACATGAAAGAGGTTGCTTACAATCACAGATCAATGTCTGTGAAGGCGACCGTGTCCGTTGAGAGAGACATTTGTCCACAACACATACTGCAAGTTACAAACCTGCCACTTCAAAGCTTCGATGCAGAAGGTTGACATTGGTCATTTTTTTTTCTTTTTATTGCGTTTATGTGCCAGGAATTGTTAGTCAATGTTGAAAAAGTCGTCGTTAGCTCATTTACATGGCGTAAATTGTCAATCCCATGCTATGTGCTAAATAACGCGTTTACACAGCAATGCGTTTGTTGAGTGTACCAAATACGTCTCGCGAAATGTGTGATGTCAATCAGCGGCCACTGCCGTGTGATGTGTTGGCGGTGCTGATCATCACCTTTTGATTTCAGTTTTGACACTTCTTTCTGTCACCCAGTCGCTCATTCAGCATGACAGGTGCTGAGGAGAAGGTTTAGAAGAAAGGCCGTCTTTACCACTGCGATCGTCAGTGTTTTGACAAGAATGCTTTTCTCAGCTGCCCCAAGCGGAGAGTTCAGTCGATTGAACTCGTCTATCCTCTGACTTCCGCACGAGCTCGTTAAACACGCATCGAGGTTGTGAAACAATATCATATTTAAATGAGGAGACAGGTTTATTTTGGGAAAGGTGATGTTATTTTTGGGCCTAGCAAGTGTCGAATGGAAGCCGTCAGGTAAAAAGCAACAGCCTCAGCACATCGTCTCTTTTAAGTGGAGAGACATGCAGATTGACCAAATGCTTACTTTTATCCTTTTACCTAAACAATTATATGCTGTATTGTTTTCTTCATTGTATAACATGGATTTAATGGTTAGTTGGAATAAGCCATCAGAGGTCTGTTCTGTGCTCATAGCTTTGCACCTTTCATCTGAAGCGGAACCGCTCGCATTACAGCCGTGGGTTTCTCAGCGAGAACACAAATCCGCTTGGTACAGTAGGTGAGGACATTTCCCTCCGTGCACAAAACTCATTTCGATTCCACATCATCCCATTATGTCTCCACATTGATTGAAACTGCCTCCATTTCCAGGGGCGGCGGGGGGGGGGGGGGCTATTAGGCCCAAGTTATGCATGTATATGCTATACATGCATATTTTTGGTGACCATAGAAATATATTTAGCAATTAAATTTGGCTATGGAAATGAAAGGTTATGTCATGATTTTGAGTTACAGCTTTACTTTTCCCCCCAGTTTTAGGGGTAGGTATGATGCTTAATGGCAGCAAAGCAAATCAAACTGAAGCTTGATGTACTTGGTGCCTGGTTGTCAGAGTGTAACCCAGTGGCTGATTTCTCCCGCCGCCTCCACCAGCACCCTTGTTTGCTCAGTCTACCAGTTTCTTCAAATGTCATGCTTAAACCTGACATTCTACTTCATTACTTTACTAGCCTCCCCCCCCATCGCCCCTTCCTTTTATCAGCCCACTCATGTCACTTCTAATGAAATAATGAGCCTTCACAGTCTTGGCTAGCTGGCATAGACATGCATGTAGCAATACTTG